>NW_020837952.1:5241740-5330870 GCF_003676395.1 Aethalodelphis obliquidens | reverse complement strand
CACACACACACACACACACACACACACACACACACACACACACACACGCTAAGTACCAGCAAGCAAGTCCTTCAAGAGGAAATAAATCCAAAGCTCACCAAACAGATTTTCATAACTTGGTTCTTCTGCTGCCTTTCACTCCAGAATCTGGGGAGAGGGGACAGCGGTATCCATGGCTCCCCTACTTACCCCAGATATCTTCTCCCTCTCTCTTCTACCTCTGATAGCCCTCCATCCTGAAATTTGGTTAAACTGCCTGAGAAGCTCACCAACTACCTCCTCACCTTCTCCCAACAAACAAGCGAACATTTGAGCAGGCCTTGCTCAGAGCCTGGGCCCCAGGACCAGAATTCGCTGGAGGCTTTGGCCTAAATTAGTCCTTCAGGTAATCCAGCTCAGTTTTTGTTGTTGTTGTTGTTTGTTTGTTTGTTTTAGCCCCCAAGGAAACAATTAAAAAAATTTTTTTTACAACCAGGCAGTCTTGTTCTGCCTATCCCAAGCCCTGCGGGGACCTGGGAAGTTGTAGGAAGAGGGGTGGTCCCTACCTCTCCCTGTGTCTTTTCTCAACACCTGGCAGGTCCATGATAAAAGTTAGGGGGAAAAAATAAAAGTGCTTCATTATCTCTAGGAATCAGGCTTTGAGGCCTACCCATGCAAGGGGGCCTCCCAGGCCTCTGGCCTCCACTTCACCCTTCTTTCCAAGTCTAAACAAACAGAGAAGCCATCCTGACAGGTCACTTTGCTGCTTCAGAGTCACCAGCTCAAAATGTTTCTTCTTTTAAGGAGAACAGGCATGCTGAGTGGGCATCTTCCTTAATCCCTTATTCCCAAAGAGCTTCCCAAAGATGAAAACTCTTCTTCCTCCCAACTCCCTAAACTTGCCTTCTAGTCTGCAAATTAGGCAGGCCTACTCATCAGAGAGAAAGGAGAAGAGAGGAGAAGGAAATAGACAAAAGAAGGCACTGTGCTTAACTCTAGAGAAGTGAGACACCCCCCCCCCAGCTCCACTCTAAGTACCCCCAGGAGAGCCTGGCCCCTGCAGACTCAGAGAAATTGGCCCTAATCTTCCACATCCCCTCCCCTGAGATCCTCTGCCCCAAACCTTTTGCTGGTTCTTCTAAGGACCTTGGGAAACTGGAGTTGAGAGTTAAGATTTGTGTGTTTGCTTAGAGTAAACTTCGGCAACTATATAGAGAAGGTGGGATGTTATACCAGGTCAGAAGGAGGAGGGGGATAAAAAGAAACCATCAGACATTGACGTAAAACTAATTCACATCCACTGGTTTATTATTGATCACGGGGCATTTCACATCGACACTAAAATTCTTTATTGCAAGTTTTACAATAATCAAGTAAATTCAGTCCAAAAACACAATAACCACGATGGGGGGGTGAGGGGTATCTACCTATAGACTGCCTCTCTGAACTGAAAGTTCATTTTTATTTTCTTTTGGCTCCTCAAACTGAACAGCTCTGAGAGGCTCTCCAGATGCATTTAGCTTTGTCTGCTGTCTTCCCCCCCTCTCCTCCCAGCTCCCCCCAACAATAATACAAAAGAACTTCATAGCTTTGTTCTCCTTAAAATGACTTCCCCCTCACTAACCTCCCCTGGTGCATTTTCAATGCAAAAGGCCTAAGGAAAGAGCGGGGAAGGAGGAGGAGGAGAAAGAAGAAGGAGGAGAATTGGCTTAAAAATCTCTTTCCTTTTTTCTTTTCCTCATTTCCCCTGAAACGCACCTAAACCAGACCATCGTACCTTGCAATATATAATTTTTGCAGCTTTTTTTCCTTAAAAAATAAATAACCCCCCAAAATGGCCTTAAAAAAAAACCCCAGCAGGTACCATGCTAAGACAACATCACATGCTTAAAAGGGTCCTTAACAGTGGAAAGGAGAGAAGGGCAGGGGGCTTGTTTGTTTATCTGTTTTGTCTGTTTGGAAATGACAAGGGATAAGGTGGGAGGAAGAGAGAAAAGAACCAAAAAATATATATATATATTAAATTCTATAAATAAGAGTCAATTTGTGTGTGAGGGGAGGATGGGGGCCTGGGGTGGGGGCAGGGTGTGAGTTATGTTTTATAACCTGGTAATGTCCTCTGCCCGTTGCTGCTCCGGTGGCGTGGCGCTCTGGGAGTGGTCTTCAGAAGTGCCCTGGGTGGCTGCCGAGAGGGTGCTGGGTGCAGCGCCGGCCGGGGGCGCTGACCTGACTTTGGTGTTGGGGAGTCGGTGGTCCTTCTTCCATTTCATGCGACGGTTTTGGAACCAGATTTTGATCTGCCTCTCAGAGAGGCACAGCGAGTGGGCGATCTCGATCCTTCTCCTTCGGGTCAGGTAGCGATTGTAATGAAACTCTTTCTCTAATTCCAGGACTTGCTGCCGGGTGTAGGCTGTCCTCGAGCGCTTGGGTTCCCCTCCGTTATAATTGGGGTTCACTGGGGGAGGGGGAGGGGAAAAGCAAATAGTGGGGTTCAAAGGCAGCAGGCTCCCCGCCCCCCACCCTCACCCCATCCTCAGCTCTGTTGTAACAGGAGGAGGGGGTGGTGGAAATAAAGTCATCAAGCTAAACGGGTTATAAAGAAGTTGAAGGGTGCTGGAGACTTTGTAGTGTAATAAGAGGGGAATCCTCATTGCAACGACACTGAATTATTTATGCGCCCTTAGAAAGCGAGCATAGTTTTCACACATACAGAACAGATCGTAGCACATGGCTCGGACTGCCCAGAGTAGCTAAGCCATAAAATTTATGGGGGATGTAATTACCCATTCTCGCTCGTAAATCCAGTTCAATTGTGCTAACCCAGAGTCGCTCCTGGAGAGAGAGGGGGAAGGAGAGAAAGGAGGACGGGGGCCGGAGGGGGCCGAGGAGGGTGGGGAGCGCTGGGGAAGAGGGGAGGGAGGGGGAGAGCAAAAAGCAAAGTTGCCTACCCGTGCTAACGTGGATTTTTTTCATCCATGGGTAGACTATGGGTTGCTTGCTGGCGGCGCTGGAGGGATGGTCAGGGGCTGGCTGGCTGCAGGCTGGCGGGGCTGGGGACGGGGAGGCGGAGGCGCCTGAGAGAGGCGCCGGCTCGCAGAGCGGCTGTGATTTCTCGGGGTGGTGGTGGCCCGCCTGGGCCGGGCCGTGGCCTCGCGAATTGCCCGGCCCCTGGAGACTGGTGCAGCTATACTGGCGCTCAGGGTAGCTAGGGCGCGGAGGCGGTGGTGGGTACAGCTCCTGGTGGTGATGCTGGAATCCCGATTCCCTGGTCCGGCCGTAATATTCCGGACTGTGTTCAGGGATGTAGCTATTTTGCGAATATTCTTCGCATGGAGGAAATTTCGGATCGATGTAGTTAGAGTCCATCAAATACGAGCTCATGATCATTAATTTCTGGAGTGGAAAATAATTTTTCTCGCTTTGTCGTTTTTCTGCTCCATAAAGCCCTCCTACTAGCTAGCGACCCTGTAAAGTTACTTTCACCATGTGACTCCGCCGGCCAATCACACGGAGCAACCCAGTCCCCGGATAAGGAACCGAATCGCTTTATTCAAAATGTATCCAATTTTTTTTGTGTGTGTGGTGGTGGTGGTGCTGGGGGGGTGGTGGCGGTGATGCGGGGTTAGCTGGCAGGGGCCGCGGTGCCCCCAGTGCACACCCCGCCGACTGACAACCCTCCCCTGCAAAAGGAGATGGGAAGCCCCAGCTCCCTTCTAAAGCCTGGGCACTGGGGGGCTGTCGGGAGGCTGTGATTCAGCCCCCTCCCAGGGTCTCCCCTTGGGCCTCCGGTGGGCCCCTCGGGCTTCGGCTCCCGAGCTTTTACAGAGGTCTCCATTCATGGCGGTCCTGTCTCAGTCTGTGTAGGGCACCGTGGCAGCGCCCCTCTTTCGCAGGAAGAGGAAGTTGAATGAGGACTGGAGTGGAGGTTGGATGGGGAGAGGCCCAGGCTGAGCCCAGGAAGCCGGTGAGCCTGGGATGCCCCCCATCCAAGGAGACCAGAGTCCAGCCCCCTTCCCCATACACACTCACCCAACCCTCTGGCCATGGGGCCGGCGAGGCAGGGTCCCAGCTGGACCGGGCAGGTAGAGGCAGCGGGATGCAAATGATTCTGACGTCATTTCTGGAGGTCTGGGGGTTGAGCCCCCGCTGAAGAGAGACAGGAAGTGGTTGGCAAAAGCAGAGTTCAGAAGCCTTGCCCTCCCCGAGTACCCACTAACCCTCTCTTCCCAGCCCAGAGCAGAGGATCTCTCCTGCTGGCCGCTGTTCCCACTCTCCATTCCGTCTGGCCTGCTGCTTTCTGACAACCGCCTCCAAGGCTGGTTCCCGAGGACCTGGAGCAGGGAGGAGAGCACTCTGCCAGGGGCCAGTGCCCTGGGATGGTGCCCAGCCAAGGCCCAGGGAGCTCTTCTTTCTCCATCCCCACAGAAGGCAGACCTAGCTAAGGGGGAGGCCTTCGTCTGTAGAGCCTGCTTCCGGCCAGGGATTGTATCCATGTAACACATGTGTTTACATGTAAACACGCATCCCCAAGGGCCAGCTCCAGGCCGCCTTCCAAAAGCTGAAGGGTGAGCTCACGAAGCTGGGGATGCCGGGCGGGCCTTGGGGGTCTCCAGCCCGTTCCTGCACCCTCCCCTCTCTCTGCTACCCACCCACAGGCATACCCTGATGGTGGGGTGGCAGGGCCATGGAGGAGGGAGGGGGCAAGGAAGAGCTGCTTTCTGACACACTCCCCCTCAGCCAGGGGTGGCCACGTCTTGCACCAATTCCAATTAACTGATCCCATAACTCAGAGTTGAGGGGGGTGGCAGAAGGGAGAGCCCAGGGAGGGAGCCGGGTCCCCTTGTTGCACTTGATAACAATTATAGTTTAAAATCATAGCTTGCCGGGGCTCGGCTATATTTTACTTGATAACAATAAAAGTGACACATAAAGTTAACTGTTTATGTTTTATTTATTAGACTAAATCTGCCAGCGGTGGTAGAAGCGCTTGCCTCGTCGCTACAGCTTTTATAGGGCTGTAAAACGTCATAAATCAGTCTCGTGGAATCGCCCGCACTCTTTGTGTCGGCGGCAGCGCAGGGCTGGCGGCCGCTGGCTGCCTGCTCCCTCCTTTCCACGAAAAGTCGTAATGTGATTTTTTTCCCTCTGATTTTATTATTATGATCGCCACTGTGATTAGTCAATCTACCTTTAATTCGCCGCCCTACGCTGCCTCCTCCCTGCCCAGCCTGGTTGACACTTGAATAAGTACCTTTTAAAACCGCATAACAACTATTTGAGGGTTTAATTAGAACATCTGCAATTAAGGGAATGAGGAGGGGAAAGGGAAAAAAATAAAACCCTTGTGAGAGGGAGGCTGAAGGTGGGAGATTTCCAATCTGTCTCTCACCACCTTTGGGATGTCAGAGAGGGTCCCCACTTCCAAATGAGGGCTCACCCTGAGGGCTGGAACGAGAGCTGGGCCACAGCCGATGCCCAAAGGGACTGATTCACCCTGCCTGGGCCCCTGGCTGCCTTCCCTTCTGCAATGCTTAAGCCCCCCACACTCACCCCAGGCTCACCAAGAGCCAGTGCTTGGGGGTCCCTGGATACCCTCTCCCCAAGAGGTCAGTGCCCGACCCCTACCACCAGATGGGTGAGAGAACCGGAATTCCCTGGAGGTTGACCATCTCTTAGAAGAGGTTCTCAGATTTCCAAAGTTGGTTGAGAACTCCTGCCCACTCCTGTCCGGGACCCTCTGCGTGTGAGGACTGGCTGGTTTGGTTGGAAGAGGAACTTGAGACTGAGAAGGGGAAGGCTGCTGCTTGGTTGACAGTGATTTGGAGTGCGTGAGGGTTTTATTATTGGTGGGAGGGGGATAGGTTAATTATAAGTTGTTGGAAGTGGCGAGGGAAACCAATGCTGACTGCCGATCCACATAAAAATTCTGAACCCAGCCCCAGACTGCTGCCTGGGGAGAGGCAAAGTCCCTGAGAGCTCAGGTAGGGTGGGCGGAAGGCTGCTGAGGGAGAAAGCCTTCCAGCCCCACCCCCATCCTCCCTTCTAGGCCTGCACCTGGATCAGGTAGCCCCACCTCATCCAGGTAGGGAATAATCTCTGCTCCACCTGGCTCCCCTCCTCGCAGTCCTCACATTCACCTTCTAGCAGCCCTGCCCCCGCCTCAGCTCGCTTTTCTTCCATCTCTTCACCCTCTTGGTCTTAATTAGGGAGTCCTTCCCAAGGCATTGCACATCTCACACCACCACTCCCTAGGATTCAGAGCTCCTGCAGGTGGGTCGAGGGAACGGGAGCCCGAAACCCACTTCAGGCCAGTACGTGTAAGTAGATCCAGAGAGTTCAGATGCCTCCAACCACGTGTCCAATCCGTCTTTGGTTATTACTGCTAACAAATATATTTGCATTCATACTATTAACATTTATTAATGTATTAAATGCCTCCTTATGCAGCCATAAATCTGTGGAGTTTTCATTCCAGGTTTTCACAGCTAATTCGATATGCACATCCAGAAAGTGAAATCTGGGAGATTCCCCCAAGTATGCCCACACTTATCTACATCACTTACCAAAACCCTCTCTTTGGGCTCCTATAATAGCAAGAAAGTTGCCTATGCGGAAAATAACAAGCCAGACTCTACCACACACACACACAAGAACATTTTCACCAGGATATTATTGCAAGCACAGAAATAAGATCCCTTCGGAGGGCTTCTGTACTTAGCACTGGCTTAACGGGTTGGGGTGGGGGGCAATAAAGCGGTTCTTGCCCGTGATGAATCCTTGTATCTCCTTTTGTGCTTCGCCCTTCTGCCTCCTCAGCCCAGGGATCTCCAACCCCTGCTCTGCCCTCCACCTCTCTCTGCCCCAATTTTATTTTTTATTTTTTCTGATCACCTTTTGCCAGCCTCTAAGCCATCACTGTCTGAATGCCCCCCTCACCCCATATCCTTTCTAAGTCTTGATCTGGTTTCTCTTTCGGAAACATGTTTCAGTACAAAGCGCTTCCCTTCTGACACCGCTGAAGAAAAATATGTGTCCATTGTGTGCGAGGCCTTATTGTGCCCGGATTACCATACTGACCGTTGGATAACCCATATTCCTCCCCTCCCCGGTAACAAGCTGCCGGCTGAGAGACCTCAGCGGCTCCACTGATTCTGCGATGCCTTAAAATCTCACGTCTCAGAATCCCTGGATTTTCCTAGGGAGAAAAATAAGTGGGAGAACCAACTCAGGACTTGGAGGGCAAAGAGAAGGAAAATGAGGGTCAATCCACTTCCCACTCTCAGAAGTGCAGGGTGTGGGTGTGTGCGGGCATGCGCGCCCGTGTGTGTAGGTGGTTTTTGTTGTTGTTTTAGAGATTAAAAATTGCAACATGTCTCTTTCTTCTTCCTCAAGTAAATTGACTTTTAGATGGTATACAATCAAGTAATTCATTTCATTTTTATTTTTTCTCCGAGCAACTTGAAAACCCCAAACTAAAGCAAGGCTCCCATTTTTCCCCGTGTGTGTATATGTATATATGTATGTGTTTTGTCCCTTTCTAATGCCAGCAGGCAGGGCTAATGTATGCAAAAGAATATGCAAATGCTTAATTGATTTTTTCTTAAATCTCTTGTCAGTAAAAGTAATGAATTGGTCTAAAATGATTTTAATAACCCAGAAGTGTCACCAGAAAATACTCAACCTTTTTTTTTCTCCTAGAATCGCTTATAGTCTCAAAAAAAAAAAAAAAAAGCAATCATGGAATGTTAATTTTCCCCCCTTTAAATATTAAAGATGAATCTCTCTTGTTTATTCGGAGACCATAGGCGAGGTCCTCTCATGGATTTCCCCCTCCTTGCTTTGCCTTTCTTGGAATTCAATTTTCCTCAAATCTCGTTTAAAGTGGCTTTTTAAAAAGTGGCTGCATTTTAATATTGGTTAGACAGAGTGACCTGCATTTCACCTCGGGTGTTTGACTTGTTCCAATAGGTCACTGCCATGGGGTTATTGATGGGGAAACTCCATTGAAATTTGTCTCTTCGCAAATGGCCTTTAGATCTTCCAACGAGTTCAATAACTAGTTATAATGTGGAAGGGGAAAAATGAAGGCCCTGGGCTAACGAATTTGATGTTTCATTTTTATGCTGGAGAAATTGTTAGTTAGAGGTTGGGTTCCCCACCCCCTTCCTTGCCCATCGTGGCCTCACTGACTCTTGTCAAGTGAGGCCCCCACTCTTGTCCAAGGCTGCTGGATTGCATCCCCTTTAAAATTGGGGCTGGGGTGTCCCCTTCTCCCTTTGATGCAAGCTTTAACTCCTCTTTTTTGTTGTTGTTGAAAATTCTGACTTATGGCTGCAGGAAGCTTGCGCTGCTGAAGATTTGTAACCTGAACTTTCCTGTTAGAGGGGGGAAGGACTTTTACTTTTAAAGCTCTCTAAATGTGGTTTTGAAAGATCTAGGAATTAGGCTGGCTTAGGGGGGCTTACAAAGAGCTCCCTGACCTAGTGCTCCCAGAATTAAGAAGCCGATAGGAAGGTGGGATCCCTTTGGGGAGCTGATGAGGGCATCTCAACATGCTCTTGGCCTCTGAGCTGCCAGAGACCCATGGGATTAGACACCCAGGACCAAGGAAGGTAGAGACTGGGAAAGGCTAAGGATAGAGGGAGAATTCCAATAGAGCAGGCAAGAGAATCCTGGGTCTCCTCCAGGGTCAGAAACAGAATTCATGGGGACTTGGCCCAGTAACTGCCTGCTGAACTTCCTAAGAAGGGCGCCCGGCAAAAGCCCAGTGCCCAAAGATGATGCATTTTACTGAACTGGAGAGAGCAGAGGAAAATGATGGGGGGGAGTTGAAGATTTTATAAGGTTTCCCCTTTTTTTCTGGAGTTCTTAAGGAACGGGAGAGGAAAGGGCAGGGAAAGGGAGGAAAGGTCTTCATTTTATTCGCCCCAATCACACCCAAGTTGGGGAGCTGGTGACTTCTCCAGAGAAGCCTCTGTGAGAAAGGGCTGTGAGAGCTTGTTCTCTCCAGGCTGACCCAGCCATACCTGATCATTACCATCATTAACCTCAGTAATAACAAGAACACCATTCCCTCACAAACAGAGCTCCCTGCGTGCCTTATTTTTTTCCTCCAGGAACTGTTCCTTCTTGTTCCCTGCCCAAAGGGGTCCAGTTAGCTCAGGCCCAAGTCTCCCCTTAATAAGCCCACTCACCTCCCTTCCAAACCTGGATGCCTAGATGAGAGTCATTCCAAAGGCAAGCCTTGATTCCTGGGGTGGGGGAATCCAGTCCAAAGGCAACATGTAAGTGTCTGAAACTAGGGTGCCACTTCCCTCTACCCCCTTAAACCCAGAGGCAACGTCTTGGTGCCACTTGCGCTCTCAGACAAACCTGCCTGGACAGATCGGGGCACCCCAGGGATCACCACACGCCACGACCCCATGAAAATGGGGGAGCCCGGGAAGGGCCCATCGGGCGGCTTCAGGGTCCGGCCTAGAAGAGGACACACAGCCTGCTCTTTCCAGCCAAGCGGGAATCAATAGCGATCTGTTACAAACTTCCCCGCAGCCCCTCCGCGCTCCGGCCGCGACGGGAGAGCCCCATCCTCAGGCCGCTCGCCCACCTCGGCCCGCACCTTGGCTGCCTCCTCCGAACCCCGGACCCCCAAGCTCGGGCCTCGCCCTCTCCCCGTTTTAATTACGTGATTGATTTTCGCTTTGGCCGCGTCGGGACGCCTCCGCCTCCGACTGTTTAAATCTTTCGGCTCCCTGTTTTGCATTTCCGAGTCCTCCTGATGGGCTGTAATTTAGAGACTGGCCCTCGGGCGGCTGGGTCCGGGTCCGGGCTGCGGCCTCGCCCTACACTCCAACGAAATGGTCCTCCCGGGCTGTGCGGCGCGGTCCGCTCTGCAGCCGCTTCACCGCGCGGGGATCTCACACCGTGCTCCTGCCCATCCGCCTTGCTGAATTATTTTGTGCTCCGTTATTCTCTGATAGAAATTGTTCCGCGTTGGAGTTAGCACTCCATGCCTGGGCTCGGAGCCGGGCCGCTCAGCGTTTTTGTTTTCTCTTCACCCGAATGAGGGGTATATGTCTGGGAAGGTATGGATCGAGACCCCGGGAAGCGCGACGCCCGGCTCCAGGCTCGGCGGGGAACTCCAGCCGCTTCCCCCAAAGACCCGGCCCCGCCGGCGGCCCAGAAGCGCCGGGAGAAGCGAATTCGGCCGCAACTTTCCACCACTTCGGCGCGAGTGGGACCGCAGGGCCGGCGGCCCGCAGCCCGCAGTTGGCCGTTGGGTCTCATTTTGCTCCCCAGCCCCAGATAGAGGCCCCATCACCCGGGCAGCCCCAGCGGGCATCGGAGCAGCCTCTGGGAAGTGGCCGCGGTCCCACACCGGAGGGACCGAAGGTGAGGCGAAGTAAGGGAAGGACGGGAGGCATTTCCACGGACGGGAAGACTAGATGCGGGGTGCGGAGAGGACAGGGAAGACGTGAAATTTTAAAAAGGAGCCCCTTCTCCCACCGTGGCTGACCTCCCCTTTCTCTCCTCCGGAAGAAAAAAAAATATCCCTCTTTTTCCTCCCTAAACCGCTGGTCTCCTGCTTAATCTCTCATCTATTTACAACTAATAAACACTTCTCTGATTATTTCCCCATGTCCTGTTCGTTCTTTGATCCTTTTCAATGAGGCGAGCTCTGAGTTACTATTAGCACTATTTTATGATCCTGCTTTTCCCTCAGGGAGAGGAGGGAGTTGGGAATGTCTTTCTCACTGGGGAAGAAGTTCAGTGAAACGTGAGTTGGTCACAACCTTCTCCCTGCCCCCCCCCACATGCAACAGCCGAGCCCCAGCTCCCTCAGCCCCTCTCCCCTCACCCCTTCCCGCAGAAATGTTGCCGGGTAAATAAGAGTCCGCCTGTCTGGCTATTAGGATTCTGGAGACGTTGGCATCTGTAGCAATCATTAGTCAAAGCCGCGCAAGCCAAAGGAGCCGAGGAGTTGGACAGAAAAAATCTTGGAAATGATATACAGGAGCCGCGGAGGCATCAATCCCGGCCGATAAGAGCTCGGCTGCCGGGAGTGAGGCGGCCGCTTAATTGGGCCCTGGGCACCAAGAACAATTGGGGAGGAGGCATCTATGGGTCGGGCAGTGACTCTGGCACCATTTGGGCACCCTACAAAAATGGTGGGGGACTTGAACGCTCTTTTCCCCAAATTTCAAAGGCCCAGTTGGCGTGGGGGGACAACGCCTCCGTCAGCCTCTCCACCCTGGGAGCCAAGAGGAGCGGAGCTAGAGGGCTCTTCCCTTCTCTCTCCCGTCTTAGTGACTGTCTTGGGAGGTACTGCAGGTTGGGGAGCCTGGGCTGGGATTTCAGGTCACAGGGACAGCCTGGAGAGGACTGTGGTCCCTAGAGCAGGTTTTCAGGGGCAAATAACTCATTTGGACTCAGCCTTGGAGATAGCAACAGAATCACTCCCTTTAATAAGCAAGACAGCCCAGAGATATTTGTTCCCTATCCCCACTCACCTGATGTCTTTATTGACACAGAGATAGAGAGACAGAGAGATGCAGTAAGTGTCAGTCCTTCTAGAGGGAGATCTATGTCCCTACATATAGATACATGCATTATGGAACCATCTCTAAACATACTTTCAAATATTTAAGTTTGCAGCAAAATTGCAAAGACTATAAAGATCTCCAAATATGTAGCTTCAATATGTAGCTATTTTATGAGTTGGGACTTCTGCATAAATCTAGATAAAATTTTCAAAATAGAGATTGAGCAACACACGCAGAGTTCTTTCCAACTGAGGGAAAAAACTCACCAATTATTCATCCAGATATTTAGGGAGAGACATCCCAGCTTATACATCCAACACTATAGAGAGATTGGTAATGTGTACACAGGAGTTTAACAGAGGACTGTTACGTTCACTGTGTATCTATAAATCTAAATATCTATAAATCTGCATTTAAATGTGGAGTAGAGAGGGATGTAAAACACATCCTGTTATACACAGAGCAATCTATAAATACATTTTCACGTATACAACTATGGGATTGCTCAGCTCTCTGTAAAGACACGTGTATTTGCATCGAATCTTAGGAATGAGGGAGATTCTCTGATGCTTGTGGGTTTGGGATGCCCCAGCCCAGACTTCCCTGGGAAATAAATGAGAGTAAACTGAAGCCTGTACAAGTAAGTGCTAAGAGGGCCCAGGGACTCATATAATCTATGGCCTTATTTCCAGCATATGGGGCATCTCTCTGGCGATGGATAGGAGCCCTGACAACTGGGCCTGAAAGCATCCTGACTTGATGTAGCCCGAACTGAGACAGAGGTAGAGGACTCTTTCCTTCTTTTCCCTTTAGCTCCCTAACCCAAAGCTGGGGGACGGATCCATGGGAAGCTGGGGTGTCTTTAGGAGGGGAAGGCTCATTAACATTACAAAATGGAGCCATTTAGGTAAAATTTGTTTTTGGCAACAGCTCGGTTAGAGGGAGATGTGAGAAGACTGTGGGCTTTCACACACTACCCTGCACCCATCTTAATTACATAAAACCCAGTCACTGACTGCAGAGAGTTTCCTCCATTCATACAATGCTAGATGGGGTCATCTATATGCCCCCCTCCCATCCCCTCTCTTCACGAGCTCTCTCTTACAGACCTGAATTCCCACCCTGTCAAGAAGGGGTTTGGGCCTCAAGAAAGACATCACAGGGAGACAGCGGCCCCAGAAGAGAGTAGAGCCCCCAGGAGTCATGGTATCTACCACCAGGCTCAGAAGCTGATTGCTTTCCACGTTAGCTCCTTTTTAACTAAGGGGTTGGGGGAAGCAAGGTCTGTACGGGCAAAAGAAAATAAAAGATGGCATGATTTTTAAATCTGGAGTTTTGAGGGGGGAAAATCACCAATGAGCCCTTTTCTTATTGGAGGCAGAGGATTTGGGGAGCCCTGGACTTCCTTTGATTTTTCTGCTTTGGTTTACTGGGGAAAGGGAGGTAAGGAGGGCCCCAGGTGGGCTTGGAGAAGTGCAATCCAATCTAGTTGGCCAGCTTGGGGGAGAGTGATTTACAAAGCAAAAGCTCAAACGCTACTTCCTGAGAAGTCACCAGATCAAAACAGCCTCCTCTAGGCTTTATGACCCCATGTCTACTCCCAACAGGAAAAGCACCTTCAATAAAACCTCAGCCCACGCCCCCATCCTCCACCCAGAGGAGGGGGAGAGACACAGTGTAAAATGAGGGACCTGACCCTTACTCGCTTCATACACACACGCACAAACACACACACACACTCACACACACACTGGGTTTTCCAGCCAGAATGTTGACTTTTTAAAGAAGTATTTACTAGACAAGAATTTTCTCCACTATCTGAGCAGAGAAGCAGCCCTAAGGTATTTGGAATTAAGCCTGAAGAGCAGATTTGATCAGATAAGGATCTGGCCTCAGAGTCCTACATGGCCTTCCAGCCCCCTACAACTCAACAGGCCAACAGGCCACTAAAGGTCACCAAGAGCCTGGCTGCCCCCATCTGTAGGGGCTGCTCCAGGGGGTTGGTTTTCTGGGGAGGCAGAAGGGAAGAAACTTAACAGATGCCTAGGGCTCGAGGGCATGAGTGGGGAGGGGAGGACAAATGGTCTTCAGGCTGGGCTGATGGGAAGAATCATGGGCTACTGGGAAGTTAGTTTAAGGCTGGTTTGCTGTGTCCAGCCTGGCCTTCAGACCTCTTTCATACACACTTGGACACATACATATACTTTGTCTGTTCAGGTGTGGTGATCTGGGCTGGGGGGCTGAGAGAACTGGGGATCTTTCAAGGGCAGAACCCAGCCTCCTCTACCTCTCTGAGAGCTGTGTCACATGCAGATCTGAAGGGATCCCAGGGAACTGAGCCCACACATTCCACACTCCCCAATATGGGGCTGCAGATCATAGCACTTGTGTCAAGTGTAGAGAAGTAGCCTCTGTCCTGCAAAGGCTCCCTAGCATGCCCAGAGCCTTCTGGTCAACCTCTCATTCTAGCTTCTAAGGCCTGGTCATCAGAGGCTGAACAAGGTCCTGGATAACCTAGCCCAACTTCCCTAAGTCCCAAATTTCATCTCCCTCCCACCCCCACCCACACACAGTGAAGCTTCCCAGGAGTGGGAGAAGAAAATGGATCCCAGGGTTCTTCTGTAGGACTCAAGGACAAAGAGATCTCTATCATCTCAGTTCCTCAGTCCAGACTCCTTGGGCTCCTGGGGCCCCATCAAAGCAGTGAAGGGAGGTATCACTACAGACACACCATTCTGGGTTACAAAGACCCGACAAAACGGACGTGGTTTTCTTGGCCCTCTAACAGCTAGCCTCTTCTTGAAATTGAATTTCAAAAAGCCAGAAAGCCCTAGCTTGGGGTCCTGAATCCAGATTCTGTCCCTTCTCCACCTCTAAGGGCTCCAGGGTCTCCAATCCCACTGAGGAGGAAGCTCAGAGCAGTGCCTGTCTCTCCAGGAAAGGAAAGCACAGAATTAAAGCCCAGGACAATGATGTTTCAGCTCAGGAACTCAGCCCAAAGCAATTACACAAAGAGAGGGAGAGTCAAAGACACAGATAAAGTTGACCTGGATATTAAGAGGGGCTGAGGCAATACAATCTCTCTTCCCAGTGCCTGCTTAGAATGAGCCAACACTCCTGCCCTTTCTTTCCTTGCTTTCCTGGAGTCTGGAAACTCCAGCATGAGATATCCACACAGAGGTGAGGATTGGTCTCGGACAAGACTACCACACCATCTACCAGAGAAAAATAAGTTTGTGTGCTCTAATTCTAATTCATGATAGAGGTTAGTGGAGTGGTGGGATTGAAGGTGACTTGGCAAGTGGGGGCTCAGTGGTTTCTGAGAAGAGCTGCCCTCCCTCTGGCTTCTCATTCTAATCCTTCCCACCTGACCTGTGGCATTGGCCCCAAGTCAGCCCCACCCAGACAAAGCCCAGCTCCATCTGGGCTATCTCTTGACACCCCCAGAGGAGGGCTTAGAGGTCTGGGTGGCACAGCCCATCTTGCTCCTCCGTCAGTTCAAGGAGGGCAGGAGTTCAGGAGGAGGAGAACGGGAGGGGAGGGGAGGGGAACTCAACCAGAAAATTAACCCTGGAACAAAGCCTTGGAGACTGGGGGATGGGGGTGGGGGGGAGAAATGCCTGGGTCTGGACCTGAAAGTCAAGTGTTCAGGAGACATGAGGACATGTACTCCTGCCACACATGCACGTTCTCTGTGCCATCAGATGGACTTGCTCAGAAATAGTTTATCAGCCATTGCTTGTTCTGACCTAACCCATGTGTAAACACAAACACAAAATCCACACCTTCAGCGGCTGTGTCCTTTGGTAACCATTGGCCAGGACAAAGGGCCATCATCATCATCATCATCATATCTTGTTAAAAGAATGGAAAGGAAGGGGACTTAAATCCATCACCTGTTTCGTATGGGGGAAGGGAGGGGGAAGGGTCCTGGTTTTCCCTGCTGATTTCCTTTTCCAGAATGCTTCTTTCAACTGACTTGAAGTTATTCAACAAACTAGGTACCAAATACAACTTTCAAAAAGTCTCCACTTTTGCTCCCTTCCCCAACCATGCCAGAGACACTTCGATAAAGCTAATGGCTTCTGGAGCATTTCCAGAAAGATAAATCAAAAGAGGTCTCTTCTAATCACTCCACCTGTCCCCAAGAGGATAAGAGAATGAAAACGAAAAGGTGTGCAAGGTAAGTGTATAGGGAATAATCATAGTCAGAATTTGAATTCAGGGCTGGAGTTCGTATCCACATCCACTGTACAGCCTAATCTAGAGTGTATTATCTATAAAGTCCAGGGAATTGGGTAAGATCACACGGGAGAACATGAGAATAACGCAGAGGATGCCCCACAACCTCAGATCCCAGTGCAGTTGAGACTGATCTCGAAGTATAACTTTGTTAGAACTGGAGGACAAAAGCCAAAGACTCCCCAGAGCTGGGTCAGGGACAGAGGAAGAGGGCTAGAATATTCTCAGCATCACTTATCCCCTTCACTTCAGAGACATGGAGGACCCAAGAACTAAAGAGGGCGGTGGGGAGGGAAGAAGAGGAGTCCGGTGAAGGCCGAGACTGAGACCCCAGTACTTTTTGGTTGATTGGTTGCTAAAGGCCATGTGACCCTGCTTAGCGCATTTCTGATTGGTTGCTTGACCTCTTCTAGGGTTAAAGACCTAGGAACAAAATTAAAAGCTTTCCGGGTTAGGTGGGGCACCTTGACACCTGATGGACCGCCCATCCCCCTATACTCCAGAGAAACCTCAAATTCCAGAATGGGGGAGGGGTGGGAAAGCCAAGAATGTCAAGGCCCGTTTGTGTTTGTACTACTTCCATTTGTATTAGTCCTACAAAACAGCAAAATAAATAAATACATGTAAAGAAAACCCCACCAGAACAAAAAAACAAACAACAAACAACAACGCCGTGGCAAATTATCTGAGAGGAAAGACAATCTGCGATTACTGGGGTGGGAAGAAGGGGGTGATATTTACATGGAACTTTTGAGCCTAAGAAACAGGAAAACGGGGCGAGGGAGTCAGAGAAACCCTCCAAGAGACACTGTGTAAGTCTGTAAAACAGAAACACACTCACTCACCCTGCTACACAGAGCTGAAGGGATCGGGACTGAGATCTGGCCAGGAGCTGGGGAAGGCAGCGAGTCTTGCCTGGGTGTGGGACTTGGGCCCTGATTAAATTCTTGATTGAAGACCATTAGATTCGCTCCCCAAGACCCAAGGGAGGCCGGAGGGAGGGGGGGGCGTCAAGTTATAGACCAAGGGAAACTCCCATCTCCCTGCTGCTTGGATGGAAAGTTTCCAAAAATCCTCAGAATCAGACTGGGAGGGAGGGGTAGAGTCGGGGAGGGCCCCTAACGAGAAAGGGAGAACAGGAGAGTTAATTCTCCAATGGGTTACTGGGAAGAGTCCGCTGGGATCCTAACGGCCTCTCCAGAAAATAAAGGGGTGGGAGGCTGGAGGGGGAGGCCGGTGTTGAGGGACTGAGGCCCGGGAGGGAAGGCTTTGGAGAGTTCTCCACCTGGGCGCCCCGGCTCTTCAGCTCCTCTAGCATGCGGCAGTCCCCTAGAGCAAGGGATGGGGCTCCAGCTCTGACGGCCGGTGTCCTTGGGTCTCTGTTCCCCATCACCCTGCCAGAGTCTGCCTGGGCCCCCTGCCTCTGCCTGATTCCTGTTTCTTTCTCAGTCTTTTGGGCGACAGGGGCACGGTAACAGCGTCCTCCTCCTGTCCCCAACTGCACCTCTCCATCCAGTGGGCGCCCAGAGCCCCTCGCCCCCAAAACATTCCCTCCCCCTCTGCTCTGCCTCACCGCCTCGCTCCCCTCCCCCTTTCCCCTGGCCTAGATGCCTTGCCCTCTAAGGACCCGCTTTCCACCCTGCTTTGGAATCCCTGGCCTCTTCAGAGAACCTGCGTTCCTACGTTGTCATTTTCTTGGTTGAGCCCCCAGTGAAGCACGGGGAGGTGAACACTACGTGTCCTCCACACGCAGGTGTGGAGGACACGTCCTGCCTCCGTGTCCAACGCCTCTGCTGTTCCTTCCTAGAAACCTGAAGGGAGTCTCAGCCTGAGATTGGCCCCAGGGCACCATGCCCATTGGGTCCTGAGGGCTCCATCGCCCAGAGGCCACTCTCTCCTCGGGCCAGGGGACTTTCCTGGCCAGCCTAGTAAAGACATTGCCTCCACTCCCATGCCCATTTATACTCCATTCACAGCAGGAGCCTCTAGGCCTCCAGGGCCTAGCTTGACCTCAGGCCAACACTAGGGATGCCAGGAAAGACCCCGATAGTTAGAGGGAGGGGGAGGCATGAAACCACACTGGCCCCAGACAGACTAAGACCCCAGACTGTGGAGACCCGGACAGCTGCCCACCCAGGCCTGGTGATGAAGAGAGAGAATGTTTCGGGACTCCCTGGGCTCCACCCGCCAACTTTAAGATGCTTCCGCCATTTCAGTTCACAGCCTGTGGGCTCAATAGTCCCAAAGGCCTCCTTCCCTGTCTCCCTCCCCAGCTGCCTGCCCCGCCTGGACTCTGGGCCACTGGCCAAGGGCTGAACTGGCCCCTCCCCAGAACAAGGGCCCCAGAGGCCCTTTGCACTTGCGCCTACAGTTTACACACTCCTAACAAACACCAAACATCCCTGTGTCTGCCGCTGTCTTTCTTCTCAACTGAGAAGGGAGAGGGGGTCAGGGGGACCTGGCAAAGCTCTAAAGGACCCAGGTCTCTCTTTACCCCAGTCGACTTGCAGCTGGAGGGACTGAGGGGCTGGGGGTGGGGAGGGCTGGTCTGGGGAGACAAGCTCCCCCATCCTCCTACCTCCCAGCGGCTTCTCTTCTTCTCCCACCCCGGCCTGGGGAGGCCTGGGGAGGCCTTCTTCCCCTCCCTTCATGAGTGGGAACTGCCTCCTCTTTGGCGGGGTGGGGGGGATTAGGTAAATGGGAGAAAGGGTCAGAGAGAGAGAAAATTAACTTACAGCGTTCGTCTGGGATTCATTTGCGAAGATGTAACCTCTCTCACCATCATCCCCAGCGCCGTAATCCCCTCTAACTGCCAGGCCCTCTGTCCTAGCATTAAACCTCACCAGCAGCTGCGTGGCTGGACAGTTAAGATTATATATGATGTAAATATATTGTGGGTTTGTCAGCTCTCCCTACACCATAAAACTTGGTTTAATGACATCACGTGGTCCCCCAAGAGCCACTCATGGGCTTGCCTTCGGGCCATTCACATAAATAACCTCCAAAAGTTTCAAACTCCTAAATTCACATAGAAGCAGTGCGTGTTTCTCTAATGCTCAGTTACACTAAAAAGCCCTCGTGCTGCTCCCTGGCCTCACCCCATACCCCCCTTGCAGGGTGGGGAGAGGGCAGAGGATGGATCTTTATTTATTTACTTACTTACTTCCATAAGGACCTGTCGCCTTCGAGGTCGTGTTGATATTTTTTTTTCCTCCTATTTTTTTTCTCCTCTCTCCTCTAATTGCTCAGAGTGGGCCGTGTCCCCCTCTTCCCACTCCCCCGGGAAGGTAAGTCCTGCTTCTTCCCCTTCTTCCTCACTGCCAGAGGGGGTGGGTTCCAGGGCAAAGTGGAGAAGCAGGCTCCATGGTCTCTGTTTGGGACCCAGAAGCCCCTCCACTAACTCCCCAAGAGCGATGCCAAACCCTGGTACTTGAAGATTGTTCCAGGAGGCCGGCTGGTGAAGCAGAAGCCTCTGTTCAGGGAGAAAGCAAGAGTCTGGGCCGCACCCACTCGCAGTGCAAGGGAACGTGTCCGAGGCCTCTGTCTAGGTTGTGGGCGCTGATGCCGCCGAAGCAGAGGCTGGGCCCTGAGCACAGGTCTGCGGACCATGACACAGGGTGGAAAACTGGCAGGCACGGCTGTGTCTACCCAAGTCTGGCCGACCGGAGTCACTACTCCAGCTCCTCCAGGGAAAGAGGAGACCCAAACCCTGCGGGGAGGAGGCGTCAGTGCACAGTGGGGCTGGTGTAACCTGCCCAGCGGGTCTGAGCCACACTGTCCCCACCCCTGGCCAGGGGCGATGCATCCCCTCACCCCACCCCACTTCAACCCCAGGGAAGAAGCGTAGGACCTCGGCAGTCAGGGAGGCTGGGGTGGGTGATGGTGGGCACCACGACCTCTTTCTTAGTTAACTGTGACCCACTGGACACACCAATGCTTCTCCACGCTTCACTGCTCGCCCAATAGTTTTACTCAGCATGGAGAAAAAATTAAACTAACTCCCTGAAGAAAATTACACATTTTTTTTGAGAGAAAGGAGACAGATGAGCTGGAGTAGGGCTGGGCTGACTGCTGAGCGCTAGTGGAGGAGAGACATTACAGGCTCCCTCACCTGGCCTGAGTGCAGTGAGAAGGGGAAGGGTGGAGCCATGGGTGCAGTTCAAGAAACATGTGTGGAGACCTCCTACGTGCTAAGCATGGGGTGAGGCAAGGCTCTTGGGTCTTTCAGAAAAAAAAATGACAGACTGGCAGCTTAGGCAGTGGGATGCAGAGGAGTCAGTCCTTATAATAAATCCAAGGAACATCAACGTTAATAATCATAAATATTCTCCTTGCCCCTCCCCAAAGCCGCTCTGCTCCCTTTCCCTCTTGGCTGCTGGAATAGACTTCTAGCCCAGATCCTGAACTGGCCCCCACCCCCAGTGTGGGGGGCCTAGGCTTGGCTCCAGGAAATCACCCCGTCGTGGGAGGCGGGAGAGGAAATGCAGTAAAGTTTTATGAACCCTTCCCGCATTTGTTTCTCCTATAAAGTACTTCCTCCCCCATCCCATCCCAGGAGCCTGGGGCGGAGCAGATCTTTGGCCTAGGCCAGCCTCAGGCACCACCTGAATTATCTCCTTTTCCCCTTCCCTTTAGCTCCCCCTCCCCCTCCACACAAAATCCCAGAGACTGAGATAAATGATGGCAAACAGACCCAACTCAGGCACTGGTCTATGCAGCTCCTTTCCCAGCTAATTGCCCTGCATAGCCCTAGGCCCTAGGAGGTGGGGAAGACAGTCTGAACATTTCCCGCCTGGGAGGTACAAACTGCAGGTTGCCCCACTGCTTCCCCACCGCCTTAGAAAGCTCACACACCTCCTCCCACGGCGCCCCTCTGCTGAGCAGTACCAACTCTTTCTGAGCATCCTTTGGGGACCAAATAGGCCCCTAGGCTGAGGGCTCAGCCCTTCCTCTATGTCCAGCGAGGCCCGGGGACCACCACGTAGCCCTGAGAGAGCTCTGCACGGGCCCAGAAGGGCCTGAGTCTGAGCACCATGGAGCCATGGGTCCCTGGTCCCTGCAGATTAGCTCTGGCATGCTGTGGGGCCGCTGCCAGTCTAGAGGCCTCATATCCACCCAGCCAAAGTGGGAGTGGGTGCGGAGGCCTGAATGCTTGGGGCAGCCACAGCATGGGAAAAGCCAGTACAGACGGCTTGGGTGCCCTCCCCTTCCCCGAGAGGTCCTTCTTGGAGCCAGGATTGGGAAAAACGCTCAGTTCGACCTTCCTCTTCTCAATACTCCTAGAGCCTCCTAAAAATTCTTTTAAAGGAGAGGCTTAAAGGCTGTGGGCCTCCCCCAACACCCCATAGCCCATTTAGACAATTTTCCCCAATACATGCCCCCCAAACAGAGAGGAGCCGCTGCATCTTTAGTCCTGTTCTCTCTTTGTCTTTATTTGATATGACAAAATATAGTTTCAGGAAAGACCTGGAGTCAATAAATAGTTGGACAACAGCGATGAGAAGAAGGACACCGAACGTCGTGGCAGGGACTACTGGGGCAGCCAGGAGCCTCTAGGACCTTTGCTGGGGTCCAGTAGCAGGGAACCCCAATAGCTGAGCTAGCTAGCGGTCTGAGGCTGGGGGCCTGAGAGGGCATGCAGAGAGCGCAGGCTGGACAAGTTCCCGGGCTTTGGGGTGGGGGGCGCAGGTTGGGAGAGCATAGGGCAACCAAGGGGGCCCTAAGCAGACAGTCATCTTCCCCCTTTCATATGCAAATCATTTAAAAAATGAACATCGAGTTTAGCGGCTACAAGGAAGCACCCCAAGTCTGGTGCCGGACTCCGCCAGGCACAACCGTCCTCTTACCGAGCCCGCAGCCGGGAACAAAGGAGAGGGCGAGGCCGGAGGGTCCCGGCGGGGGGCCTGAGGCGCCCGCAGGGCCCACCTGAACCCCGGCGGCCACGCTGGGGCAGGAATCCTGAGAGGCAGCCCGGGCCGGGTTCGCTCAGCACCGGCCCCTATGCCACAGCCCTCTGGGGATCCTGCGGAGAGCCTGCCCCGGGACCTCGGTGCTGAGCAGAACCGAGGGGAGTCCGGGCAGCGCGGGCAGCCACGCGGGAACCTGGGGTCGGTGGGGATGCGGAATGCCAAGGGAAAGAGCTTCTGTCTGTGAGGCCGGGGAGCCGATGCTCCCAGCCCCCGCCCTATACCGAGAGAGGAAAACCGAAAAGGAAAGGCGCAGGGACCGAAGCGGGCTCGGGTGCTCTCGGCGGGCCTCTCCGCTGCCTCTAGAGAGCCTCTTTGCTTTTCATTTTGGAATCTTTCTTCCACTTCATCCTGCGGTTCTGGAACCAGATCTTGATCTGTCTCTCGTTGAGACACAAGTTGTTGGCGATCTCTATGCGCCTGCGACGAGTGAGGTAGCGGTTAAAGTGGAATTCTTTTTCCAGTTCCAGAGTCTGGTAGCGCGTGTAACTGGTTCGGGACCGCTTGCCGTCAGTCTCTGGAATATAAACCCCCAAGCCAGGAAGGGGTGAATAGCGTGCAGCGCCCCAGCTTCCCCATCCCAGCCCCAGGCCCCCACCAGCGGCCGGAGGGAGAAGACGCGAGCGGGGCAGGACAGGCCCGGCGGGCCGCAGGCGGGCCCGGCCCAGCCCAGCCTGGCCCCGGGAGAGGCGCCTCCGCCCAGGCAGGAAACTTTCCGCCGTAGCCTTCACTTAGCAGCCGGAGGGGCTGAGGGGGTGGGGGGGAGAGGGAGACCCAGGCTCGGACCGAACAATAAGCACCCTCGAGATCCGAGCACCGGGGACCCCCCTCCCGCCCCTCCCAAGTCGCTGGAATCTTCCGGAGCGGCAAGCGGCGGCCGAGCCGGCTCCGCAGGGAGGGAGGAGGGACCGCGGGGGGATCCCCGCTCTTGGAGCCCCGCGCTCCTCACCCTTCAGATCCCTCTATTTTTTTAACTCCCTCCCTCTCCCCCCAAAATTGAATATTGCCTTTTATACACGTTTTGTTCCTATGATCCAATTATGTCGTCGTAAATTTGGGCGCACACAGCCTCTAAGCCTTTTAGTGGACAGTTTTACGAGCCATTGATGCCTGGATCGTAAAATTTATGGCCGCAGGTTTTTTTTCTTTATTTGCCCCGCATGGCCTATAAAACCCAGGCGGACCCGAGCGCGCAAAATGAAGTCCTAAAGTTTACCGTGGCTCATGTGCAGTTTGGTCATCCACGGGTAAATCTGTGGCGGGGCCGGTGGCTGGCTCAGTCCGGCGGGCTGCCCTGTCTGCGCCTGCTCCTCTTTGATCTCCCCACTGCTCTTAGCTCGCTCCTCCAGCGCTGGGCGAGCCGCCTTCTGACTGTACATCCCGGGGTTCAGAGGAGCCGCTTCATCTCTGCCCAGAGCGTGTCCCGGAGCGGCCGCGGCGCTGCAGGCGGGGCGGTCGGGGTGAGCCCGGGGGTTGGCAGCCATGTCTACCCCGTGGAGAGAGTTGGAAGGCGCAGGCGGTGGGAAAGTGATGCTTAAGTCCAATCCGCCGTAGCAGTACCTGGATGCCTGCACCTCTGAGGCCGATCCATAGTTCCCACAAGTTTGCATGTTATAGGCAGGGATATTGGGGCTCTGCTTATAGAATGAATTGGCTACGTAGGAGCTCATGGCGGGGAGGGCCCAAAAAAAAATTCTGCACCCTTTTTGATTAAGGGTGATTTGTGACTCTTTGAAGTTGAGGGGTTTTTTGTTCTCCAAAGTGCACAATTTATAGGTGGAGATATCTCTTTCTTTATCCTATGCGCTCTTCCCAAATAAGGGAGCCTTAAATAGAGTCACGTGACTCGAGCGGCCACTCATAAATTTGGCTTGATGACCTCCGGGAGGTTAGTGATGGAAGCCGGCGAAACGCATCTTGATATGTTGGCAAAGCCCAACCAAGGGGGAGAGGGAGTGAGGGAGAGAGAGAAAGAGAGAGAAGGGGGAGAAAAAAAAAAAGGTTCTTGGAATTGGGGGGTAGGCGGGACAACGAGCCCACAGCGACACCTGGTGCCTCCTTGGAGGAATTGCAGCCTGGCTCGCTGGCTGGCCTTCAGGACTCTGGATTTTCCACGCTGTAGAGGAGAAGCTGGGTGTTGCTGCAACAAACCACTGAAATGGCCTTTTAAATTGTATTTCATTTTAAGGGGAGATGAGGCTTCACTAGGATGCACAGAGGGTTTGTTCTGTTTTTTGGTTTTTTGTTTTCTGTTTTTTCGGGGTTTTCTTGGGTAACGGATGGCCCCATCCTCCCCAACCCCGGGGCCTTTCAATGTTCAAAAATGGCTGAGGGAAGGGGATTGAGGTAGGAGAGCCCCTACCCAGGCCGGAGGGGGCTTATCTCAGGTTCTCTAAACCAAGGGTCGAGGTCCCTTTCCTTTGAGGCCCCAGAGCCCTGATACTGCTGAGGAGGTGCCTGTCAGCCTGAGAAAGTGAACCCAGCCTCTGCAGAGGTAGGCAGGATGCCCAGGAGTAGGGGTCCCGAGTGGGCAGAACTAGATAGGGGGCTCATGGGACTGAGAGTGCTGGGGACTCTGGGATGAGCCTGGAGGTGAGGAGCCAGGGGAAGATGAGTAGGCCTCCTCACCATGCCAGGGACCCCAGAGTAGCAACAAGGCAATTTTCAATTGTGTGACTGGGTGGATGGCTAGCTGGGTGGGTAAAGAACCAGACACAATGAACTGGAGGACTGCTCTGCATCCCTGGGTATGACCCTGGTGTGGTACCCATGCCAGGTATTTTGGATGGAAAATAGATGTTAATTGAGGGCATGGAGAAGCAAGATTCAAGCTTCCACAAATATTATATGAGCAGGGCAGAGGAAAAGGCCTGTTTTGTGCCCTTTGGAGGAAAGGCCTCTGGACCAGGCTTTCCAGGGACTTGGGTTCAGAAGGTCCACAGGAGAGCAATTTCTGAGCTATCTGGAGGTGTCCAAAAGGATCTAGCTGGGGGTGGGGGGATGGGGGTAGGCAGGGCAGGCGCCTGGGCCACCTTCACAGCCTGTGACCAGGGGCTCCGCAGCCATTCGGCCCCTTTACATCCCCCCCTCCCCTAGCCCCAAGTCTTATTCTTTCCTGCCTGTCTCTCCCCGGGAAATATCCGCCCCGGCCAGGAGAAGCCCCCCTCCCGCCCCCGCTGGCAGAGGCGCTGGAAGGGGCGCTGGCGGGGGATCTGGAAGGTCTGGAAAACTGGCGGACTTTTTCCCTCTGGGAGACCCCCTCACTACCTCACCCCCTAGGTCCACTCAGGTTTCTCTGGCTGGGCTTAGGAGAGAAGGCCTGAGCTGGGGAAGGGCTAGGGTCTGGCTGCGCTCCTCACCGGCCTAGTTTGAGGGGAGAAGAAAGAGTAAGGAACCAGACTGGGGCTGGCGCTGTAAGGAGGAAGGAATTTGGTCCCGGCCACGTCAGGAGTCCCAGAGCAGGGGAGAGCTCAGTTTCCAGGCTTTCTTTTCCGAGATGTCCTTGAATCGCTCAATCTCTGCCGAAGGGCTCGGGTCCCGCGGTCTCCTCTTTCCCTCGGTTCTCCGCCTCCGCCACGTTTCGCAAGAGTCGGCCTGGCGCGGGCCGGGGGCTGCCCTGCTGGCTTCCGGCGGCGCCTCCCTCCTCGCTCCGGGGAGTGGGCGGGGGTGACCTGGGGCCTGGATAATGCGTCCTTTCTGGCCTTTGGGGCCCGGGGTTCAGAAGCCGAGGACCCCAGACTACCAAAGGCAGGAAGAAAGGCCTGTGTGGGGCCGGAGACCACTCCGACCAACCCGGGCTCCCACTCTACCCCCAGCGAAACCCCGTGCGGCCCTTTTTGCGGGGCGAGGGCGTTGCTCTATGTGGGGAACCCGGAGAGGCCTCCCAGCCACCAGCGCGATCCCCGGGAGAACCGGGAGGCAGGGCTGAGCGCCGGGCCGGGCGAGGCGCGTGCAGGGGGCCGGGGGCTCGCAGACGGCGGGCGGACGCGAGAGCGCAGGGAGCCTGCTCCAAGTTTCACCCCGAGGCCGGAGGGCGGGCGAAGTAACAGAAATCCCGATATAAACTTTTAAAAATAATATCAGTTTTATTAAATATTCGAGAACGGATCCAGAGGTCGGATTTATACAGGAGGGTAACACGACGGGATTTTTAAAATTTATTATTTTTCTCCTACCGGCTAAACAAACGTCATTCACTATTTTTTCTCTCTTTTTGTACTTTTCCCTCTTTTTTTTTTTTCCTTTTTAAGATGGGATTGGAACACGGACGGTGCTAAACATAAATATAAATACAGAGACCACAAATACAGCTAAAAATATTCACACAGAAATGGTCACAGTTTGTAATATGCCATAATGATCCCCAGGCTTCTTTAAATACAATTCGCCTGGGCTGGGCATTTGCTGGGGCAGAGGGGCCGGGCGGGGGCTGCGGGCAGGCCCTGGGGGTTGCTGTGGGATCACCACGCGCCCTACTTGGGCCTCCCGCCCTCCCCGGCTGCCACGCCGGGCCCTGAGGCCTGGGAGCGGAGGCCCCCGGGCCCGGGAGCCGGCTCTCTGCGCGGGGGCGGGGGTGGGGGGCGCCGAGAGGGTGGGAGGCCAAGTCATCGTTTGGAGGGAGATCTGTGGAGTCTGAAGCGAGGTTCAGGCACGAGCCCCAAGGCCTGGGCGAGGGAAGGGGCCTGCAGACGAGCCGAGAACGAGCTAGCGAGGGAGCAGGAGAGGAGGAGGCGCCTTGTGAGTCTGTGCGGTGAGGGAGGGGGTCCAGAGCTGACTTTTCAGGTCCATATTTGACTCCCTAATTTTGTCTCAGGAAGTCCAAACATCAATTGTGCCAGTGATAAATACAGAGTGTGTTATTAGGAGGGAGTTGCGGGGAGCGAGGGAGCAGGAGAGAGGGGGGTGGCAGGGACAGTCCTGGTCACTCTTTCTGCTTCTCCTCTTCTGTCTCTTCCCGCTTTTCCTCTTTTCCGCCCAGGCTGTCGACCGCGGCCCCTCCGCCGCCCCCTGAGAGCGTGGACGTGAGATTAGACTCTTTTTTCCACTTCATCCGGCGGTTCTGGAACCAGATTTTGATCTGTCGCTCGGTCAGGCAGAGCGCGTTGGCGATCTCGATGCGCCGGCGCCGCGTTAGGTAGCGGTTGAAGTGAAATTCCTTCTCCAGTTCCAGGGTCTGGTACCGCGAGTAGATCTGGCGACCGCGCCTCCGGTCCGCTCCATAGCCGACCCCTAGAGATCCGGGCACAAAACACACTAAAAACAATCAGCAAGGCATCCTCCGCAGACGATTTAGCCTAGCACAGCCCTGACCCTCCCAACTTGGCCAGCAACTCACGGGCCCCCTCCAGCCTTCTCCTCTCTGCCCTGTCTCCACCCCCACTGGGGGTACTACAGCCAGGATCCCAACTTCATTCAGTCCCCCCCCCACGCCAGGTTGGTAGGTGGGTCCCAAAGAAAGGTGGGGGTAGGGTGGGGGACAGAACCAGGCAGAAAGCTGCAAGTCTAAAAGCTGATTTTTGAAAAATCCCAAACATGGGGGATGGGGCCCCATTTCTGAACGACTGGGTTCCCCCATCTCCCCAGGCGCCCTAGCTGCTTGGAAACTTCTCCCCACTTCTCTGTCCCCTCCTCTCCCCCTCCCTTCTCCTCAGCCTGACTCGACTTTGGGGGGTCCCCCACCCCCTCCCCTCATCCCCTGCCCTGTTCCTGCCCCCTCAGCTCGCCTTGGAGCCCTCCAATCCGTCAGGGGCCGAGGGGGCCAGGCCCCTGCGAGCAAGCGGGAGGCGAGCAGAGGGGGCAGAAGAGGGGGCCCTGTCTCGGCGTCGGCGAGGAGACGAGCGTGATTGTTTTTATGGGGCCATAAAAAACTCTCTCCGCCCGTTCTTCTAGGGAAGCCGGTCATAAAGCCAGTTCAGTTTATTTAATTTATATCTCGGAGCTGTAAAACTCACCACTGTGCGAATTCATTCGCTGCATCCAGGGGTAAATCTGGATACTGGCTTTCTGGTCCTGGGGCGCAGTCCTGCCCTGCTCAGAACTAAAATCCTGAGCGATTGAGGTCTGTGTGTTATGTCCTAAGGTGTTTTGTCTGCAGTTTGAGAGCATGTCTTTCTCCTGGTAAAAGGAATTAGATCCATAGTCATACGGCCCTCGGCTGGAACTGAACACGACATTCTCCTGTGGCGAATAAAAGGGAGTCGAGTAGATCCGGTTCTGGGCAACGGCCGCTCCATAGGTCGAGAAATGCCTCACTGGATCATAGGCGGTGGAATTGAGGGCGACGTTGGGGAGGACGTCCTGGCCCCCGGCGAGGTGGCAGGATAAGGAAGGGTTAGTGAAGTAGGAATTCATCCCTTTGCCTTTACCTGGTCGGGCTATGATTTCTTTAATATTTATTTCTGTCTCCAGTTTGTACTCGGAACTAGATGGTTATAGGGACGGCTCCAATCCAGGACAGACAAAATGACAAAGTCAGCTGACCCCCTCCCAGCCAATCGCAAGCCAGATGTCAAGAAGGGGGAAAAAAATCGCTTCTGCTTCTGTTGATTCCCTGGTTGAGACTAAGTGTGTGCTTTGAAAGTAAGACTTGGATTTCTTTTAAAAATATATACGTAAGGGAACTGATTTGAGGGTGAAGGAAGGGTGAATGTCCCCGAGCAGGGCCTTGGGGCCCAGAAAAGGAGAGCTGCACTCCCAGGAAATCTCTCAGCTCCAGCTAACTTTGCTGTGCTGTAGCCACAGCCAGGGCTGGAGAAATCCCTGTATTTTCAATCTGATTTCATCTTTTATATCTGCCCCCTTCTAAAATTACATCTTGATTTCTCCATGGGAGGAACTTCCTCCCAGCTCAGGGAGATCCCCAGAAATCCTACAGGAAATCCTGGCTTGATACTCCATGGAGCGAGTCTGCATCATTAAACCAGTATACTTTTCCGAATAATTTTTTTAAAAAAATCAAAAGTGGAAAGAAATTGCATAAAACGTGGTGCTCAGAGGGAGGAGAGTCTGGGGTGGAGGGAGCATGTGGGGAGCCCCTAAGTCTAAAGAGGGAAAGAGTGAGACATCAGGGTGCAGTGGCAGAGCTGAGGTGTGCAAAGCAGCCATGCATCTGCTTCCTCTTCCTCCTAGCCCCCCCCCCGCCCCGTCTACCTCCTCCTCAGGACCCCTTTTGGGGGAAACTCATAAAGCATTTTTGCCTAAAAGGGAAGATTTATTTTAAAAATAAATAGGAAAGGAAGAGAAAAAGTAAAAGGTGGGAGAGAGAGAAAAAAAGGAAGAAGAAAGAACTCTGAGAGTCTTTCTAGACACATCAACTCCTGTTTATGTTGGTGAGAATTTATGATTTAGAGCCAGCCAGGGCCGTTGGGGTAATTCACATAGGATCCAGCCAGAAGGAGAAGGCCGGCGGGGTTCTGATGGATACTGAGTGTCTTGCAGGCTCAAAGCCCCTGCCCAGGTCAGAAGCCCCTGCCCCCTCGGACTCTCTGTCCTGCCAAGGGAGGTGCCCCTGGACCTGAGCTCTGGGGCTTGGAGATTCTAGCCAAGGTTTCCCGGGGTGCTCTCACCCAAGGGCCGGCCACACCTAGTGGGGCCGGGCCTCTCAGCAGCCCCCTGCCTCCATTTTCTTCCCACCTGGGGGCTGAGAATAAGGAAGAGGTTAGGAAAAGGCGGCTGTGTCCGAGGCTTCTGAGGGCGCCGCAGTGGGCAAACAGAAACAGCGGAAGGTGTGCAGATGTTCTTTTTTTTTTTCCCCCTGATTAATCCAAACTTATGTTGATATCGTAACATAGGCTGAAAATGCTTTGAGTTGAGAAAGAGGGGGTCAGTGGGGCAAGCGAGCGGAGCAGTGGAAGCTCATATTTTCGCCTCACCATTTTTTGGTGGTGGTGGGGGAAACTGGCTATAACAAGAACCCGGATGTCTCCGGATTTTATGATCTTTTCCTTCTGTGTAACAAAGCGGAGTAATCAATGGGTAGCAATAAAGCCATAAACGGGACTACGCTGGGAAAAAAACTCGTTTATTCATCTGCTGTAACGTTAAGGTTTCCCTGGAGTGTCGCTAGGGGGGAAAAATAAAGTTTCGAACCCAAAAGCAGACTGTGTAGGAGCTGATGGAGACAACATGTTAGTTAATACGTGAACCTCGTTACGGGATGGAAGAGTCTTCCTGCGAGACAATTTGTGTTGGCTTTTAAAAATACAGCCCCAGTCCTTCAGAAAGGAGGGAAATGTGTTGGTATTTAGGAGGGCAGGGGGAAGGCCCCTATAGTTATTAAGGTTCCCCCTCTTGGACCATACTTTCCTCTCCCCAAGGAGATGAAGGTGAAGCGTAGAGGAGGATTCTTAAATTAAGGAAGAAATTTTTAGATGAGTTGTCTCATTTTGGGGTGCCATGGCAGGTACACAAACAGACACCAGCGTGAGCTGCTTTTCGCTCTAGAATCCAGCTGTCCTCGAATTGAATTCGTGGCATGCCTGGGCAGTGGTTTCCAACAGCTGGCTGGGGCTCCAGGCCCCCTGGAGGGCAAGAGAGAGAGGGAGAGAGAACTAGGGAAGGGGTGGAAGACCGAGGGGGCTGAACTAAGGAGCAAGTCAGTGCACCCCTGGATACAAGTAGCCGCTCTCAGAGTTCCCATCCTCAATTCTGCCCTAAGGGTAGCAGTGTAACACGTAAAAGAGGCCGGAAGAGAGAGTAAATTCCCTCCCCACCCCCACCTCCTTTTCAGAGAGAGATTGCTAGAGGGATAAATCATGTCAGTGATATTTCCTTCAAGATATTAAATTGTTGCAATGTACAACAAATTGAATGATGGAAGATAGGATGTCTTAATGAGGTTTCGCTTTCAATGAGTGTTGATTTTCTACGTATTTTAAAATCTCTTTCATGGGTGGGTGGGGGAAGGAAGGACCTTGAAAGAAAGAAGGGGCTTCTGGGGAAATGTGCTGCAGCTCCCCAGCAAGGATGCCTGGGTTTCCTTGAGCCCCTCCTAAACAAAGTCTGGAGGGGAAAGGGGCCCCAAAGTTGGGGAGAGTCTCCTTTAGGGCCTAAAAGCGGTGGGCGCGGGGGTGGGCGACCTGAGGAACAGAATGTAAGTCTCAGCCCTGGAAAGTTAAGTGTTTTATTACGTCCCTAAACAGAGGGCAGAGACTGAAAGGTCTCACCGATTTATAATGAACAGGAACCAGCTGCTGGGGGAAAGAGGCAGAAATGCTGGACGGGGGGAGAAGGGGAAGCAGAAATACAAATAAGATCACCTACTGCTTAAAGACTTTCAGCAAAATTAATTTCCAACACACTCTTCCCCCATCACCTTTCATTCCTGAGGAATGAAGCCTTTTTCTTTCAGTTGGATCTTTAATTATGCAGCTGAAATTTGCTGGAAGGATTCGCTCCAAGGGGGGAGAGCAGGTCAGATAAGCCGGGTCTTCCCTCCATTGGATTATATTTTCCTTTTTTCATTTCATGATAATTTTAATTTTTTGGCGAAAGAACAAACTGTCTATGGGGGGAAAGCTGGGACTTGGGTTTTTCTAAATGTATTTATATTTTCCTGTTAAATTTGTCTGAAAACAATTATGGAAACTCATCAGCAGAAGCAAGAACAGATGTTTTATTAAAACTGCAGTTGAGCTCTGTAAATATGCACAAGTCCTGGGAAGGAGGGGCGAGAACTTGTTCTTTGTTTCTATAAAACAAGCCTAGAGAAATCAGAGAACACCCCCCATCAGGCCCATAGGTCTCCGACTTGGTCTGTCCCCTTCTGCCTCCGGAATCAGGCATCGGCGGGGGTTTGGCAGAAAGAGCGGTTCGCTTTCAGAGTTGGAATTAGTGGATTCAAAAACAGAATTCCAAAAACACAGAAAAGGAATAAAGGCGGAAAGTTGCCCGCTCCCTGTTTCAGCCACCCCCCCCCATCCAAAACACATGCTTTTCATGAGTGCTAGTTATAGGAGAGAACTTACAGTAGGTGCCCTGGGCCTGAGTGGGGGGCAGTCATTGGTCTGGAGTCCCCAAAGTTGCATTGGAGGCTGGGCACTTGAGGGTTTCCCAGGGCAAGTACAGGGCTCCTACTCCAGCCCTACCCCACTCCAGGCTGGGGGCTGCGGGCCTGTGTAGCTCTGAACTGGGGAGAGGGTGGCTGGGACTGGACGCTGGCCCTGGAGGGGTCCATGGGCAGGCCTCATCTTGCCTGCCTTTGCTTTCCACTCTGCTCTGGGAAATATATTAATTTCTTGGGTAAGGGTATCTGAAGTGAGAGGGATGAGATCTGGAATTTTTATTGGGGGACAATCTTCTCCAGAGGTCCTGCTTAGTTCGTATTCTGCCAGTCTTCTCTCTCTCCCCAGATCCCCCAACTCTGCACCGATGTCTGTGACTCACCCAGCCTCGCACACAGATACACACACTCCATTCCTGGCTGCCGGCGCCACCAACTACAGCTCGGCGCCTCTGGAGGCTGCTCAGGGACGTGGGCACTGGAGCCGCAGGACTCAGCACTCGGCCTGAGCGCCTGTCTGCCTGGAAACCACTATAGCTGCCGACCCACCCCTTCAATCCTCGACTTCCAGGGCGGGAGAGGAGCCGTTGCCCCACTGGTCCCTTTTGTGCCACTGGGCGAAGGCTGAAATCCCTCTTGCCGAGAAAGCCGAGTTTCAAATTGTTCAGCTCACCTCACAATAGCACTGTTTGGTTAAGGCTTTGCTGTTCTAGAGTGACTGCTCAGTTGGCCCGACTGACTTATGATTGGATTTTTTTTTAATTTAAAAATTAAAGAAAATAAATCCTACTCCAAATGCCTAGTGTTTTGTGTACGAGCTCCTTTGATCTCCACAGAATCCGGAGTAAAAGGACTGCAGAGAGAGTTTCCTAGTCTGCCAGATAGCCTGAACACGGGGAACTGTGTCTGCTTGGGGAGACCAAAACAGAGCTGACGCAAGGAGCCCCCAGCTTCTCAAAGATCTAGTGGGGAAATCGTCTGAGCTCATACCTCCCCATACACACATTGCATTGCAAAAAAGAATGCTCTTTCGTCTTGCAAAGTTCAGGCATGGAAACACTTGGAGAAAAGTGAAATTTGACACACCCAACCCGGAAATGGATCCCATTTGGGGGTGCTGATATTCTGGGGACAGGGCCCAGGCTGGCTAGTTGAATGGAGTTGGGGGTCAGCAGGGAGGGGGGAAGGAGGAAAAGGCCAGATGGGGGCATGTCAAGTGCCTGAGAACTGCCCCAAACACCTCAGAGGCCTGGGCTTTTGAGCTGAGCCGTTGAAAGGCTGCCCAAGCTGCTTTTGCTTTATTTACAATTAAACAGAGGAGAAAGGTACCTGGAGGGCCGCCGCTAACTCACGTCATATTTTCTCTTTTCCCTCTCTCTGTCCAGATTTCTGCCTGACCTTTCCTTATCACCACTCCACTCAATGCTGCTACCATTAGCAGACACAAACTCCCACACCGGCATTTGTTCGGCTTCTCAATTCACTTCTCTGGCTGAAGGTTCAAAAGTAAAATACGTCCTCAGCATCTCTGTCCCATAACACTCAGCCCTGAGCCCCTTTCGGCTCCCTCTGGAAGAAATCCTTTTTGGCTTTGGGCGCCTGGCCGCCAAGCCTCCCACCTCTATCCCAAGCAGCTGAGCATCAGCTGAGGCGGGGGCATACAGAGAGACTTCGGACATAGTATCTCATCCCCACTGGGAATGGGGAGGGAACTCTGAGTGACATTTCAGGGAGGGAAAGCAAGTAGCCGTCCTTGGCCCAGGAGGGAAAAGGAAAATCCAGAATATTTTTGGCCCCCAGAATAAGGGCAAAGGATCCCCAACTTCCTGGCTTCTCTTATACCCCTCCACGCCGAGCACTGTTTGGACCCCTTTTGGAGGTTTATGAAAATTGTAAAGTTCAAGAACAAGGCATTTATGACGTCACAGCGAGTTGTCACGAGGAAATTGTAAATGTCATAAAAGTTATGTACGGCTAGGTTCTGTGTGTGGTTCCCCGCCTCCCCTCACTTTGTCTCTCGCTCTCCCCTTCTTCCCCTGGTCTAAGTTTTCCCACTTGAAAATAAAATGTTATTATGTTCTAGAACAATAAGCCAACAATGAAACATCATCCTCATTTCCCTATAAATAATTTTATCCTTTATTGTTTGCAGACCTAAAAGAACCATTTAATCTGCGCTGGCGAAAAGAGGGAGAGAGATGGGGAGGGGGGAGATTGATTTCAGAAACTAGAATATTACTTACTTCAGTGAGACTCTTTCAGATTTGATAGCCAGGAGCAAAATTAGAGGCGAACAGCGGCCTCTCCGACTCTACACCTGGTGGGATTGGAGATTTATAGGATCTTTAGTGAAGGGGCAATTTAATTTTGTAGGATTTGCTTAAATTCACTGCTATTTTGGGGGGCTGAGGAGAAGGGAGGGTGAGGGGAGAGCGACATGCTTTATCTAGCTTTATGAATCCGCCAACGTTACCCTGATTTAAAAACCCAACAACCTATGTCTCAGGGAAAACTCCTGCAGAAAGGAGTGAGGTGAGGGGGACTCAGCTTTCTCCATGAGTGTGGCCCCCCTCAACCAAGCAGTTGCCAGGGGGAAGGAAGAAAAGCTGGAGGCTGTTCTGTCTCTCCACCACCGGGACACCCGGAGGTTTATGGTGTCCCCATAATTCCCCCCACCCTATAAACAGCTGCCCTATTTTAGGATGATTTCTGCTTCCTCCCCTCGGAAAGGGAGAGTGAGGGAGGTGGTAATGGCGGGAGCGGGGTGCCGGAAAGGGGAGGGAGTTCAGGATAGCGCTGTACTTTGTTCTCCGGGGTGAGTTTGCTGGTTTGGCGGGTTTCTGACGCAGGGTGGCAGCAGACAAAACAAGTAAACACCTCACAGACACAATAAACAGGGGCGGCTGCGGCGCCTGGCAGAGGCCGGGCGAGGAGCACACTTTGGGGGTAATGTCACCCTGGCACCCGGGGGCCGCCCAGGCCTAAAAGCTCAAGGCCGCCCTTGGTGCTGGTGGAGAGAAGGTGGGAGAGAGCTGCACGCCTCGGGACCCGCAGTAAGTCTAGACAGGAGATTCTGGGGAGAAACCTGATCACCTAGGGAGTGGAGGTGATCTCCCGTCCTTACTTTCTTTCCTGGGCATTTTAATGGACATTTATACTCCCCCCACCCCACTCTGTCTTTCCCTGGGCCCAGAAGAGAGAAAGAAGGCTGGTTAATTCCCAGCCCTGGCCCACACTCAGTGCTTTAAGCCTGCAGGCGGTCAGACCCAGCTTCTGCCCCATCAGCCATCTCCCCGGTTTAGGTAGCAGAGAGGATTAAAATAAAGTCCCACCGGTAACCAGATCTGGGTATTTGGGGAACTTAGAGAGCCCCTAATCTGCCCCACAGATGACACAGGCAAAGCTGGGGCCCCATGAGCGGCCAGGGCGAGCAGGGGCGGGGGAGAGATGCTCACCACACCCCTACCCGTCTGGCTGGCTTTCCCCGCGGCCTCTCCAGGCACCCTAGCTGGCAGCCGCCCCAGACCACCGCCCAGAGGCCACCTTATTAAGCACTCCAATCCCCTCTGCCACCTCAGCAAGGCTTCAAGCACCAGGGCCCAGCGACTGCTCAGAACGGCTCACAGGCCTACCTCACCCATGAAAGTTTCCCACCGAACTCACTTTCAACACAACCGGGTTCCCCTGCTAAAAGGGTCCTGAGCTGGGGAAGATTGCAGGGAGGTGTGGAGAGAAAGCAGAAGGGAGTCAGTCTTTCCCCAGCCCAGCTACTTGGACAGCGAAGGCAATAAGGTCTGAGAAAGCCTTTGTGGCATCCCTTGGTTACTGACACCCACATACTCCGATTCCAGCACGAACACATTTTCAGCAGAGCACGCACAGAGGGCACCCAGTGCCTCCTTGAGCCCATGCCCATCTAGTGAGGGCTAACAAAATTTCGCAGGCACATAAAACGGTGTTTGAGTGAATACAGGTATGGCTATATACAATTAACCATTGAGGAAGTATGAGTCTGTACGTATTCATGCGTAAGTCTGCGCCTGTACATTTCAGCCTCTACCTAATAAATGTATAAAGCTACCAAGTCTGGTTTCGGAACACAACAGCCAACCCAACAAGGCCGCCTCCTCCAAACAAGGTCTCATTCTTCGTGGGGATCACAACTGTCAGACCAGGGAGAGAAAGGGTTTGCTTTGCCCATTTCTCCTTAGCTAGGAGCTGGTGCATGAAATACAGCCCGTGGCAGGACTGACAAAGCCCCGTAAGGGGCAGGCCTGAAGTGCCCAAAAGAGTGGGCTCAGAGGAGACTGCTGGGGGCCCTGGGCTCCAGGGAGTGTCACCAGACCCTGACCCACAGACTCAGGGCTTCTGTCCAGCCTTAGTTCTGGGTGTGCAGAGTCCTTGAGCCTGATGCTATTCTCAGCTGCCCGGGCTATTATTAGACAATCACAGCAGTGCTCTCCCTCTCTAAGGACCTTGTCTACAGGGAATCTGGCCTGCAAGGAGGCTGAGGGCTGCCAAGGGTGGCCCCTCTTGTGTTTCAGTTTGAGCACCATCGAGGGAAAGAGAGAAGGGAAAGAAAATCGAAAGTAAGGAGGGAAGGAAGGGGCTGGCATCTGGGGCTGGGTTTTTTCCCTGGCCAGACTAGAACACAGAAAACCAGGGCCAGTCACTGTTGCTATGCTGTCTCTGCATCTGTGTCCTGAGGAGGAGTCTAGGGGTGAAGGAAGTGAGGGCCTGCGGGACCCTAGCCAGGAAGGGACAGAAAATCAACGGATAAAAATATTATATAAGGACATTTCAGGACGGTGCTGTTAACCCGACAACCACGAACCCTAGCACGCTGAAGTCTCACCAGCCACGTTCGGTTAGATCCCTGTAGGCCGAGGGGAATACCCCAGCCTTGCCCAGGCCCACCCCTCCAAAGGAAGGGGGGCCCTCTAGTATTCCAGGTGAACCCCTACTGGCCTGAGAGGCCTTCTCCAGAAACTGTTGTCCTCAGGGGTGAACAAAGGAGACTTGTCCGTACTCCCCCCCCCCCACCGTCCCCCAGCAAATCAGTGCGGCCATCTGCAGGGGTGGGGGCAGACAAAATACAGCGAAAGAGAAATAGAGGCCTCACCGATCGGCGGTTCCCACAGTACGCCAGGAGAAAGGCTCCCATTTTCAGGCTTCCGGGGCCCCTCCACTGGCCCACTGTACTCCCCTTGCCCTTTGCAGGTCGCACGGACTCGGGGCCTCGGCGGCCGCAGCCTGGCTCTCCGGGGCGTCAGCCCCTGGGCCGCGCCGAGCGGCGGGAGAGCGCGCGGCCGCCGGAGCAGGCGGCGGGCTGGGCCCATTTGGGAAGAGCCAAAGCGCTTTTCTCGATCGTAAACAAGGAACGCGAAATTAGCCCCTCGGCAGACGCCTCTGCCGACACACACAAGTCCTACTGGGTGTGGGGGGTGGAAGGGGGAGAGAAAATGCCATTTCTTCCCCCGGGAGAATACCTCCTAGGCCTTTATGTCGGCTGCGAAAGGGGAATTTTGGGGGGGGCAGGAGAGGAAGGGAAGGGGATTGTGGGGGTAGGGGAGGGAAGATTCACCGTCAACTCGGGCCCAAGGGGTTTGATTTGAATGCAGTCGAATTATATTTTTAAGAATTTGATAAAAACAGGTTATCCACCCCCTCCCCCCCCACCAGGCGACCGGTCGGGGTTTAAACAGGAAATCGAGGAGTGATCCCCTCCCCCACTCGGGCTTGGCGGAGAAGCCCAGTCGCGCGGTTGGAAGAGGATGGGGGTGGGTGCTCTTGGCTCGGACTGGAGGGGACTCTGGCCCCCAGACTCTCGGATCTCTCCAGGAATATGCACCCCCCTCCCCCAGCTCTGGGGTGTGTCTGCCTGGGTGTGTAAGCGATTGTGTGTGCATCACCGCCCTTTATAAACAGAAGCTCACACATATAGGTGCCGCCTCGGACCCAGGCCAGGGAGCAGGGCGGGGTCATGTATCAAGCTGCAACACATTCAGGGCTACGTACATTTGGAAGAAATTAAGCCACTGTGTTATGAAACCATGTGTGTTGGGTTAGGACTATACAACACGCCATTAGCACCAATTATTAAGAAGCTCCCGAGCGCCCGGGACCCTCCAGGCCGCCCAATTCTGACGTCCCTATCCCATGAGCCAGCCGTGCCTTGAGTCCGCACTGTCTCCGCTCACCCAGGAGGCCCCGCCAGCGAGGCCTGGTCCTGTGCCTTGGGCCTCCCCAATTCCCACCTACGCCCCAGACAGGGCAGATTCCAGCCCAGAGCAGCCAGGCGACGCGGATGAAGCAGCCCAGTGGATATCCTGGGTGGGGTGGCGGCGGCTGGGGGTGGGGGACTCCGGGCCGCGGGGAGAGAAGGCAGATTGGCCCCCTTTCTCCAAGCACAAGATGGCTTTTGAGTACCGAGTACCGAGTCCCCCAGCCCCACCCCCACCCGTCCACCCGCAGTGCAGAGCACCTCCCATCTTTCCATCCGTTCGAGTGGGGGTGGGAGCAGGGGTGGGAGCAGGGGTGGGCAGACGCTCTCCCCTCCGCCGACGCGCACCAGCCACCAGCCTCCCCCCTAATTGCCAATTAACAGGCCCAGCCGCCCGCCTAGCTGCGCTCTCTTCCTGCTCATCTGCCCGGCCCTGGGCCCGCACTGCGCATGTGTGAGCTCTAGCGGTCGCGCTCTCCCGGAGACAGGGAGGAGGCTGCGGAGCAGGGAGGGGGCGCTGGAAAGTTTGTTTGGGGGTTGGGGGGGCAGACTCTGCTCAGGGAGCAATGGTTACAGCCTACAGGTTCTCTCTCCTGCCCTGAAGTTTGAGCTCCGGGCCCCCTCTGTCCCAGTCCCATTAGCCAAGAGGCCGCAGATCTATAAAACGTAGGGACATGGTCCGCGCACTAGACCCAGGCCTTGAGCCCCACCGGTGCAGTCCTGTGCCCCCCGACCCCCAATTTCAGCGTACAGTGACATAAGGACAATACACTTCCCCCACTACCATATTCCAATTTAACCCAATTTCTTCCCCTCCCTCCCCTTCCCCCCCCATAATTGCCCACGCGCCCACCCTCTAACCCTCTCGCCAGCCCCCTCTCCTCTCTAACCAAGACAAGCCGCTGCTGTCCTTATCTTGAAACCGCCACCCAGTTACGGACCATTAGTTACATATTTGAACCAATAAGGAAACACTTACCGGGCGCTGCTGTCACTCTCCCTCTCCCTCTCTCTCTCTCTGCCTCTCTCTCCCACTCTCTCTCTTTCTCGTCTTCCCTCATTCTGTGCCGCTGCCGAGACTGCTTCAGCTCCACATACATATATATACTTTATATAAATTTAAAAATAAAAAAGAGTAGTCCCAATAATCAAAAAGCCAAATAAATTTGAAGCAGAGTTGCGAGAAGGAGGCAGGAGTGAGAGCCTGGGAGAGGGGAGGGGCGGAGGCAGCTGCAGCTCCCTATCTCAACTGCTCCCGCATTCCTCCTGCCCCTTGGGGGGCTAGAGGGTCGGGAAGGGAGAGAGGGGTGTCCTCTACTCCTGCCTCTCCCCCCACCCCCCTCCCCAGGTGCTTCCAGCTTCCAGCAACTCCATCTGGGAGGAAAGAAATTAAATGAGGGGAGAAAATAATTATTAATCAGATTAATTAAAAAAAAATACTGGTAATGAAGGGAGCGCCCAGCGCAGGTTTCCCTGGCAATGGTTAGGCTCTTACAGGGAGGACTGTTCTGCGGAGCGCTCCGAACGGACAAACCACAATAAAAAGTTCACGTTCATGGATGGAATCCACATGACTTCTTGTGGCCAATCCAACTTGTGAGTCGATCGTAAACTTTTATTACTCAGCTGTAAATTTTCTGCAAACAACCGGGAATGCGATGCATTTGTGTAGCGTGTGCAAATGGGCGCCACGGTCGCCATGTTTACCCAATTCTCTCTCAGAGGGAGCATCCCCAGACCCCCACCCCACCCCCACCCACCGTCCACTCCCCACGGGCCGGGCTGCTCCTGGCTAGCGCGGAAAGGGCAACGGGGGAACTTGACAGGAGAGAAGGAAGGATTCTGGCCGCTGAGTCGGCTGCCTCCCTTTGCCATACCGAATTTTACATATTTTCCTTAATAAATGGGGTATTAAGGCTGGCTCTGGCAGAACCAAAGCTTTGCAAAGGTTTGTGGCATTGGGGCAGTGCCGGCGGCGGCGTGAAGGGACTGAGAAGGGATTCACTCCCTACCCCTGCTCCCTCCCCACCCCTGTTTTTTCTAGGAAGAGAACAACATCCTTCCCAATGGGGCGTCCGGGAAGCCCCCCCCCCACTCCACCCCAGCTGGGAACGGGAGGGGCAGGAGGCTGGAGGCCTCATACCCAAGCCTGACCTGGCCACGGTCTGAAGAGCAGAGAGGGTTGAGACCGGTCCTGGGCAGTCCTGCGGAGGCAGCAGGAGGGATGGGAAGCGGGGGCAGCCTCTAGAACCCCCAAAGCGCCCGTCATCCCCAGGTTCCTTTCTCAGAGAAAACGAATGACATTTTTTCCCCAAGACCATCCCTAGTGTCAGGTCTCCTCAGTTCCTAGGTTCAGACGGCAGCTTCCTCCTAATCTTTCTAGAATTAAAAATAAAATAAAGGCCCACGATCTTGGCTCCTACTTCTTTTTCCTTTGGGTGCATGGTCATGTGAAGCCTTTTCTGTCTTATCAGGTGGCCCACACCCACCTGCCTTTTTCAGAAAAATTCTGGTGTCTGGGCAGCTGGGACACACCTTGGAGGCTCTGAAAAAGAACCAATTCTTCTCTAAATTCCACCTTCCATGCTAAACACCGAGCACCCGAGACTCCAGACCCCTGATTTTGGCGATGACTCCAGCGTGGGGGAGCCCAGAATAAATTCCCCCACAGAGACTATTTGCCAACCATTCGCAGCCCAGCCACTTTCCCCACCAGCTGGAGATCTGAAGGCGTAAAGTTCTTCCCTTGGTCCCAAATTAAGCTGGCATGGGAACTTCCGTGGCTGGGTGCCCCCACCCCAACCAACAGGGGGTCCCTCATCCCCTCCCCAAACTTCCTCCACAGTAAGAGAAGCATTTCCCTCAGCCGGATGCAGAGACCTCGTTCCTTTTACAAACCCACCCATAAATTTTATAACAGGTAGTTAAAAATTACGACAAGGAAGCGCTGGCCCAGCTTCTCACAATGGGCCGAGGGGAGAATGGGGCAGCACTGCGGGCAGTTCACCGGAAATTTTACTTCTAGTCTGTGGCATAACCTGTCCTGAGTTCACTTTAACTGGGGCGGGGTGACTCTCTCTAGCCAACACGCGGCCAGTGGGGCATCTCATTTAGGGAAGCTGAGGCTGGGGAGGGCAATCCATGCTCCCATCTCTCCCAAAGAACCCTTTAGGGCACTCACTACCTCCCTCACCCCCCAGATCCCCTGCGGGCCCGCTACTCCCTTGGCCTCTGCAGTGAAGTGGGGAGGGAGAAAAAATGCCGAGAATTTTCAAAAATGCCAGAGAAACGAATTTGCCCCCCAACTTAATAGCTGCATTATCCCTTCTCTACGGTTGGGGTTAGAATAATAAATGTAGGGCGAAATGAGCGAGCTGCTTCGACTCAGCAGTTTGAAAGATACTATTTTTCACAAATCACAAATAGCTTTCGGAAGCCACTTTGATTGGCTAATAAACAAGTAAAGAATGGGAGAATGTCCTATCTGCTGCAGCCGAATGGTCCTCATTCCGGTAATGGGACGGCGGGAGCATTTGGGAGGACGCGTTTCCAAAGAGAGTGCAACCCGCTCGCAATTAAGTCCCCCCATAAAATGGGTTTTGCCTCCTTTTCTCTCCAAACGAGAAAACAGAGGCGGTGGGCACCAGGGGTGGGGAGTCGGGTGCTGCAAGAGGGGGCGGCTGGAGCTCTCTTGATCTGGCCCACCCGATGCTTCGCATGTCAAGCGATGCCGGGTGCCAGACGCACCCAGCCCTCCGACGCCGGGCTTGGGGCCACCAGCACTACACGGCCGGGGTTGAATGGGACATTGGGTGTGGCGAAAATTCGGCGAGGTTCTTCGAAGCCACTTAGTGTAGGGTCAACCCACTCGGCTACCGGGCCAGCGATTTGTATTAATAGCAATCAGAAGTCCACATTTAAAAATGAAACGGCCCTCGCCGGCCCTCGGAGTGTGGACGCCTGTGGGAAGGCCTGAGGTCGGAGCGAAATGCTCTCTTTTCAGGCCTCCCCGGCGGGTTGCCGGTGTTTCCCGCAGCAGACGGGGTTACCTGGATGCCCCGCGGCTGGCAGCAGGGACCCCAGGTTCCGAAACATTTCCCCCAGAGCTGCTCAAAGCTGTTCCCGGCTGCCTGCAGCCTGCGCTTCCAATTGGCAGCCTCGCTGGGGCCGCAGGAGTCCCCCGTTAATGACGCCTGATCCAATCCTGTGTTCAGAACCACTTTGAGTGGGAGCCAGGCACCCAGATGCGGGTGAAATTACACAAAACTAGAGTCGACCTGGGCCTAAGTCTGGGAAAATCATTGACCAGGGAACAGAGACAGAGAGAGACAGAGAGAAGGATCTGGCCTCAAAAATATTTCAGTCTTTGGGGGTCTGGTTTTTAAGACCAGAAGATCCCTTCCCCTCCCCTCTCCCCCTCTCATGACTGAATCAGATGACTTGTATCTCTGGAATTTGGTATTATTTGACCAGGATCTTACTGGCATAAACAGATTTCTCTGTCTAGGACCCTCCAGGGAGGAGCGAGAGCCACCTTGCCCCCCCGAGTGCCTTAGCCTTCGACCCTTTATTTTGGGGAATGAGGAGTCCAATGAAGACTGTCCTTTCCCCGCTGTGGCTGGGGTGGGGGACTGTACACTCAGCAGCAGCCCCCAACCCAGGCCAACTGAGCCACATTATAAGGGCAGGGCGGGCTGCCCCACTGCCAAGGTGAAGCCAGGAGCGGGCTTGAAACAGCCAGAACAGAGGCTGGCGTAAGTGTAAGCGGGCTAGGTGACAGCGACGGCTCTGTGCTGGCCACATTCGCAGTTCAGACTGTGGGCCCATGCTGTTGGCATGCCAGTCCACTCCCCTTCTCCTTCCCTCCTCTCCCCTGGGCGTAAGCTTCCTAGCCCCCCAACACTCAAGCTTCTTCCAGCCAAGCCCTCCAGACTGCCTTGAGCCTCACATCCTTCCCACCCTGTTCATGGTCTAATGCTGGGTGCTGAGTACCAAGGGTTGGCCATGAGGGGCATGTGGAGATGAGAAAGCACACCATTGCCTCATCCTCATCCTGAGCCCCAGCCCCTGGAAGAAAAAGGCCTAGTTGCCGGAGGGGCACAGGGGCAGAGTTTGGGTCTGGGCCCAGCCCAGGACGAGGAGGAAGAAGAGGGATAAGTGGGGAGAAGACGCCTTCTTCCCATTGGGATCCTGGCATCCAGAAACCCACTTTGTTTGGAGCCAAGGTTCTCCCAAGAGCATCTTCCTCCCCCTCCCCCTCCCCCTCTTCTTCACCTCCCCCCTTTCACCTGCCCTCCCAGTCCAGCCTGCTCCTCTCCACGTGAGTGCCCCCAACCCCAAGTCAAATCAGTGGAGGAAACCTTTACCAGAGTGTTGAAAAAGAAGCAAAAGGAGGGGAGGGGGGTAGAGAATGGGGGGGTGTGCTGGGGAAAAAACAACTCAGTCATTGCAGCTTCAACTATTTTTCTCCTCTTTTTTTTAATTATGACTCACGTATACAATACAAAGTACTTGGACCAGAAACAGGGCTGCTGGGACACAAAATCTACATTCATAGCTGGACATAAAGACAAATGACAAAAAATTATTATTATAGATATATTTTAACGTTTTTTTCCTTTCGAGCACATTGCATAAACAGAGAATTCAAGACAGAGTTTACTATACATTCAGTGCAATTTAGTTCTACTCTACTGGGGTTAGAAGCACAATAAAAGCTCACAGGACCGGCGGGCTAGGCAGTCTCAGTTGTTGGGTTTTTCTTATTGAAAGAAGCAGCAACAAACGACAGCAAAACCGCATTACAAATACTCTCAAAGCGGGATTTCTTCCTATAGGTAGTGATAAAATACATTGGAGGTTTCTTTCTTTTTTTTTATTTTAAATTTTTTCTCTTTTTTTCTCCCATATTAGGATGTTTTTAAATTTCTCTTTTTTATTTTTTTCAAGATTATTGCAGGTTCCCTTTAGGTAGTATGTTAAAGACTCATTATTATTATCAGTATTATCAGTATTATTATTGTTTTCATGATTATGGTGATGTCTGAGTGCTCACTAATGCAGCTCAGAGGAAGCTGGGCCCAACAACAGAAATTAGACAGGAAAGGGGAGGGAGGCATGGGCCCGAGTGACCATGGGATGGCTAGGTAGGATCTTAGCGGGTGACTGCAGGCTCCTATCTACGCCGTGGAAAGGGAGGGGGGAGGGGGAGACCCCATCTGCTTCAGGTTTCCATCAGGTTCCTAGAGAAAGTCAAGGGAGTCTTTCTAAGCGGGGAGCCCCAGGGAGGGAGAGGGGATATTCCTCGCTATCATTTAAAAAATGTCTTTGAACATCTTCCCTTTCTTTTCCTTCCTTCCTTCAATTTTCTGTCCTTTGGGAAAAAAAAAAAAGTCAATCTAATACATTAATCCTAGCTTGAAAACAAAGCCGCCACGAGTCTTCTTCTGCAGTTTGAGGGGGTTCCCCTCTAAAATAAATACCAGAGAAGCAGGGAGGTGGCAGGGTGGCAAGACGGGGCCGGGAGAAGGGGCAAAGACGCCAGGTCTCAGACCTTAAAATCCAGGCAGGACTAAGAAGGGTGGGGGGACGGACAAGTGTGTGTGTTGGGGCAATGACTGAGGCAGAGACTCGGAACTTTTCGCTGTGTCTCGGTCTCCCCCCTCCAGTCCCCAAACAAATAAAGATCCGGGGAAGTCCAAAGGTAATAAAACCCGAGCTGCAAGTATCTGACAGGTAGTTGGGGTTTTGAGTGTCATTCTATTCTCTATAAAAGCAAATGACAGTCGTAAACTTCTCAATTTATCCGCTACCATAAAACGAAACTTCAAGGGAGTTGCTAAAGGCGGGGGGGGGGTCCTCTCTTTTTTGCTCAGTCCTTGTTTTCTTCCTTTTCCTCCTCTTCTTTCTCCTCTTCCTCATTTCCTTCTTCCTCCACCTTCTCCTCGTCTCGGGCTCCCGGCAGTTTATCCTTGTTGTTCTCCTTTTTCCACTTCATCCTTCGGTTCTGGAACCAGATCTTCACTTGTCTCTCAGTCAGTCCCAGGGCGTGAGAGACTTCAATCCGGCGCTTTCGTGTCAAATAAGGATTAAAGAGAAACTCCTTTTCTAGTTCCAAGGTCTGATACCGGCTGTAAGTTTGCCTTCCGCTGCGCCGCCCCGGAGCTGGACAGAACAGAAGCCCAGTCTGGTTATGTTTGGGTGGGGGCCTGGCTTTCCCCTGTCACTCTTCCTCCCCTGAAGTCCCCCCTGTGGTCTGCCCAGTTCCCCTCCCTCCTGCAGAAAAGGCAAGAGTGGAAATCAGGCAAGGGCAGGAAAGTTTGGGGGTTTGTTTTGGCTTGGCTCCACCTTGGGAGGTGGGGGGGCAGGGACTGGGGTCTGTCTGGAAAGGAGGGGCTGGCAGAGGCCAGGGGGGCACTGTAGAGTCTCCCCAGGCCTGCAGTCCCAGAAAACTGGCCCTTGCAGCTTTGTTCACAAGTGCAGAGGGGCATTGGGTGAGCAAGGCTGGGGACAGAGTCTGTTTCCAAAAGGAAGGCATAAGGGCTGGGGGTGAAGAAGTGGGGCTCTGTTCACTGCCCTTCCTCGGATCTCTCTGCCTAATGCTTTTCCAGAAGAAAAATAATTGATCTCCTGGAATGTATCACTGCTTGGCCTGACTGCTAACTGGAGACCAGCAAATAAATCACGGGCCATCCCCACTGGAACTTGTCGTCTTCTCGCGTCCCCTTTTACTTCGAAACTGGGCTCTGAGAGGCCACCCTTGGAGGGGCTCATGACCTGCCCTGCCCTGAGGGTCTCAGGGAGACCCCGCAAGCCTTTGACTGGGGACAGCTTGGCGAGGGTCCCCCAGACCACAGAGCTCTCTAATCTGCATGGCCTCCATCCTTTCTGGGACTCTTTTTTCTTCTCCTTGACTCTCTCTCTCTTCTCTCCAACTGAGGGAAGTAAAGCAAAGTTGGGGTAGTGGCCCTAAGGCTAGCTCTCTGAGAGAAGGTGGTGGGTGCCCCAGACAGGCAGAGCACCTGTCCTTGGGGTCCCGCCACCCTCTGATCCAGCTAGGGGAGGGAAGCAGGGGTCTCCCTTCACCCCAAGACAGCCTGGCCACTGTCCTGGACTGAGGCTGTCTGCCTTATGGAGAAACTGGCTTGCTCCAAAAGCTGATAACCTCAGGGTCCCCGGCCCCTTCCCAGCCACCTCCCCAACTTTGACTAAAGATGATGAGAGGGAGAGAAAGAGGGGTGGAGGGGAGAGAGAGAGAGACAGACAGACTGACAGAAGTGGAGAAAACGTTTTTTTTAACCCTTTGCACCCAGACACCACCTTTTCCCCCACCTTCACCCCAATCCCCCAGGCGAACTCCGTGCCCCACCCCCAGCTGAACCTCCCAACCTCCAGAAACCCACTCACGCCCGGGGGTGGGGCCCGAGAGAGCCCCAAGCCAGGAGGTAAAGCGAGGGCAGACAAAAAGGAGGCAAGGGCGGGGGGAGACCCCGGAGCGCGGGAGACCAAGGGGGAAAGAGAAAAGGCTTCTCACCGTGGGGTCTCATCCATGGAAACATGAGGCTGGGAGACGAGTTTTGATTTAAGTGGCCTTGTCCTTCGCTACTGTTAGTGTTGGCGGAGGATTTACAGTCGGGATATTGCACCACGCTCGCCTCTTGCTGAGCCCCATAAAGGGACTGTCTGGGGAGCGCCTCGTAGCCATAGAATTTGGAGGCGTCTCCGTGGCAGCTCAGCGAGCACGGGTTCTGCTGGTAGCCCGAGTTGGAGATGCCCGAGGTGCCGTGGTGGAAGAAGTCTTGGACGTGGTGCGAGGCGTGCTGGAAGCCGGGCGCCGAGCCGCCGGGCCCGTACACCAGCGCATGGCTCCGGCCCACGCTCTGCGGGAAGCGGCAGTCGTAATAGGCCGGCTCCAGGGACTCGCCGCCTTTGTACTTGGAGAACAGGGGGTTGACGAAGTAGGAGCTCATGCTGGGCACATGAAAACCCGCCGCCCTCTCCCCTCTGGCTCCCGACTCCCCCGCCCGGGACCCCGAAACTGCCCTCCCCCCGGGGGCGATCCCTAGGCCGGCCGGCTCCCCGGGGCGGCGGGCCGGGCTGGGCAGGTGGGGGGCGCCTGGGTGCCGGCGGGGCGGCGCAGCTCGCGGGCTGGGCGCGGGCGGCGGCGGCGGCGGCGGCGGCGGCGGCGGCGGCGGCGGCAGCGGCGGCGGCTCTCTTCACTGTCGGTAGGTAGAGCTCGCGCTCTCGCACTTAGCTCTTTCCTTTAACAGCCCGGGCGAATTCCTCAATTCCTCAGACTCCCGGCGGTGGCGGCGCTTACACGCGATTCGCGTTCATCAATCCACGACATGAAGACAGGCGAGAGGGAGAGAGGGAGAGAGGGAGAGAGGGAGAGGGGGAGAGTGGGGGGCGGGGGGTAGAGGGGTTCAGGGCTGGGGGGGACCTGGAAGAAGGGCAGGGGAGGAAGGGGGAGGGATGGGGGTGTGGTATGTCGGGGGGTGGTGAGCCAGCTCTAGCTAATGACTAGGGCCAGCTTTTCCAAGGTGCGCATTCAGATTTGAAGGTGCCTCTCCCCCCTTCTCTTTTCCTTCCTCTCAGAGAGAGACAGAGAGAGAGAGATACCTGAGCCAGCAGGTCAACTCAGGTTACCTCAACAGGTATAAGACCCCCCCGAGGGGTTGAATGCCAACAAGAAAGTTGCTCCCCTAACCCCCAAAGATGGGCTCCCCAGGGGCGTCCTTAAGTCTGGGGACTCTGAGGAAGAACAAGCACATCATATCCCCAAACACTTCAGGCATCAGAACCCTCCATGACTCTTGCCCCTCTCCAGGGTGGGAAGCTGCCCTGTCTTCCCTAGATCCTTTTCTCTTGCCTGCCTGCGTGCTGTGGGTAGTGGAGAGGGCCAGAGGCCGGGGGCACTCCATATACCCAGTCAGGGCTGCACTGACCCTTCAGACACCAGCTCCTGCCTGGGCTTGCCACGAGCTTGCTGGAGAGCAAAGCTGCTGGTGGGGACAGAGAAGGAGAGGGCAGCTGGTGGGTCCCTGGCTTCTGGCTGGGCTGATCCAGGAGGTTTCTTCTTGGGAGACCCGTTGTATCTGGGTTGGAGGAGACTAGAGCAGGCCTCTTAGCTGTCCCCACATACCCTAACCCCATAGGAAATGCCAGTTCAGCTAGGAGGGGCCCCCTGGCTTCACCACACACACACCCCTACACTTCCCCAGGCAGGCTGCCCAGGCCAGGATGTGGATGGGAACTGTCAACAGACACTCTTTAAATATTTACCCACACTTTCTCTGGGGGGCTTCCCCCATCCCCAAGACTGGGTAAATTCAAGTTAATTCTAATGGATAAAGGAACCTTATTCCATCAGCACCCTTTCCTGGCCATAAGCATGTACAATTATGTGGACTTCACCCAGACAGAGAGAAAAGGAGAAAGTCTGAGAGCTGTGGATATGTGCGCTGTGTGCAGGTGAATGAAGAAGAGCAATAAGAATGATTTTTCCGGTCCTCCCCCCTCCACAGTGTGTGAGGTTCTCATACACAGGGCAACGTGGGGCCATACTCGGGATCCACACGTACTATATGTGCTACCTTCCATTCTGAAAAACATCAAATGCATGCTCACTCAGCTATCACGCATGCCAGGAAGCACCCCTGTCACCTCACAGACACTGTGCACACACACGCACATCCGGGCACATATGAAAATAAGACCTGATCAACACACATGCAGCTTTAGCCCTTTGCATCATGAAAAAAAATTGCTACCTGTTTTCCTTCCACATCCTGGGGTTTCAGGGCTGGATGAGGTAGGAGGCGGTTAGAAAACCAGATCTTTTTCTTCCCCATCCAGAGCCCAGCTCTGGGGATGGAGGAAGAAATGAAAGTGCAGGGGAGGATGGTGTAGAGAGAATGAGCTTCCCCCTTTTGTATCTAAATAATTGCTGAGGAAATGGCCACTCTCAGCCAAATTCCCAAAGGACAGTCACTGGTGGCCCAGCAAGAGACGCTTCCAGGATCCCCTGAATTTGGAAGAACCTACCCCCGTCTGACTTAGGGACCGCCCAAACTCTGTGACACCCAGAACTCTGGCCCTGGAGCAGCAGGAGGGGAGGGTCAGCGGAGGGCCGTGCCAGGGCTGCAGGCCTCCCCAGGGTCCAGGGCAGTAGAGGGCATGACAGAGGTCTCCTCCACTACCAGAGCACTCCGCAGCCTTGGTTCTGGCCCTGCCTTTTCTGAGCCTGTTCTGTGGCTACTGAGCTGAACGAGACAGACTCTGGGCTCCCAGCTTCTAGGTCACTGGGGACTGTCATAAATACTTTCTCCTCCCCTCCTGGAAAGAGGAGGCTGGGCAGGCCGGATCCGCTCTGGGGCCTGCGCCTTATCTTTTAGGGGCTGGGAGGATATCTCGACACTTTATGGTCCAGCGAAAACCCTGCCACAGAGCTAGTCTTCCGGGCCTTTGTGTCCTGGAATGCGACTGTCCCGAGTGTGCTGCCAGCACCGTCTGCTCCGAGAGCCCACCAGTCCCGAAATCCCTGGTTGGACTTGGTTTCCCCTTTCGGGATGGAGCGGGGGGCGTCCCTCGCCTTTTCTTTCTTTCGTTCATTTGATTGTTTTTTTTCTTTTACACGTATCTGGTTGATTTCGCTCCGGGAGCCTGGAAATAAAGGAACCGCAAGCAGCCATCCTTGCTGGGGCGTCTCTGTCCCTCGACCCCCATCCTTGCTGGGGCGTCTCTGTCCCTCGCCCCGAGGCCTGCACCGCCCTCCTAGGTACCACGGATTTATGTTCGTTTGTCCGGGTCATTCTGCCTTTTCGTGTTAATTACGCGCTGCCTGCTTCGTGCTTATCTCCTCCGCAAAGCGATTATTTTCGGCGCCCGCCCTCCTGAGATTCCCGAGTCTGCTGCCAGAGCGAGGGCCCACCTCCCGCCGCCACTCTCGATTTATTTACACCTCACAGGTGAGAGGATTGATTTGCTCAGAGCCAGAGAGGCCGGGCTGGGCCGGGGCGCCGGGCCTTCTCGTCGCTGCTCCTCGGGGCCGGGCCTCAAACGTCAGTGCGGCCAGGCCGGCCGGGGGCACCGCCGCCGCCTCTAACATTGAGCAACAGCGCCACCTCGCGTCCACTTACTCCAATGCAGTCCAGCCGGGAAAAAGCCAACAGCTTAGAGCAAGCAGGTCCTCAGGCTTGACCCAAAGGTGGGAGGTGGGAGGAAGGAGTTTCCAAATGGGTGCGCGTGAGAGGGGTCCCCGGAAGGGATTTCCCTCCGGACCGCTGCTCTTTTGTTTTCTAAATTCTCGAAATAAACCTTGTCAAAGGTTTCATACTATTTTCTCTTTCTGTCACCCTCCCTTCTCGCATTAAGAGACACTGTGCAAAGGAACTGCCGCGATTTCCCTCGCGTTCAGGCGCATTTCTGGCCTCGGAACACCTCCGCGCACGCAGATGCACGCGCCGAAGCTCCCGCGACCGCCCGCCCGCGGCGCGCACCCTAAACTCCTCGCTCCTCTTACCCTGCCGCTGGCTCCGCACCGCCTATTCCGCTGCCGCCTGCAGGACTTTGGGGTGGGATTCTGACTTCTCCTGGCTCTTTGCCCCCTGGTTTGTAGCCCATCCCTCTCTCTCACGCGCGCGCTCTCTCCACCTCTCCCTCCCAGCCAGTGAGGTCCTGTTCTCCGTGGACCATAGACAAAACATTCCTATAATCCGATTTCAAAGGAAAGAGTGTCCACCTTATTTAAACCATAAAACAATTAAGCCCAGACGTCTAGCCAGCTCCGCGCTGCTGTTTTGTTCGGCCCCATTCAGAATCCAGCGCAGGGAGACAAACAGCGCCATAAAAGAGGCATTTCGGGGCCGCGGAAATGTACCTATCCTCTGCCTTCCCAAGTGGAACAACATTTAGGGTTTTGTGATTCTGACAAAGGAGCAGAGGAGAGGTGGGAGGAGAAGATTAGGGCAGGGGGGCGTTTGCAAGCCCCTCTTTCCTCCCCAGCTTTCGTTTCTTTCCCCAGATGTGTGTTGTGTTGTTGTAGTTTGAGTTCACAAATGACAATAAATAAAACTAGAATCCAATCCTGACCTGCAGGCTGGAGGCCGAGCTGGTACTGAACAGTGGGCTGGACCGGGTGGGCCTGCTCTGGATCCCACGCTCTGCTCAGGGCCCTCCTTCCTGCCCGGAGCAAGGCCGGCTCAGGCGGGCCGCAGGAAGCAGGCCGCGCTGGCGGACGGACGAGGGGAGGCGACAGGGCCTTGGAGCAGGGGCCGGGTGGAGGCCCGGAAACGCCGCCGAGCTCGGGCCGGAGAGAAGCCTGAGTCCCGGCGGTCAGGACCGAGGGAGATGGGTGCCTTGTCCTCCGCCCGGTGCGGAACTGCGGCCAGGGTCCCAGAACAGTAAAATGGCCCAGAGGAGGAGCGAGGAAGCGAGAAAAGAGAGAAAACTACAGGCAAAGCACCTTCCAAAAGGACCGAGAAAACAATCGCTTCTGGAATTGGGGAGGTCTCTTCTTAAGCGGGGAAAACGAGAGGAAATATTATCAAAACAAAATGTTCACCTCTTCCCACCTTCCTCCAGCCCCCGAAATTGGAGTATTTAGTAGAAGGAGGGGGTAGGAGATTCAAATGATGGGGAAGGGGCTGGTCCCTACAAGTGCCTCACCAGTCCTGTAAGGTGATGCCATGGAGGGAGCTGCACAGGGACTGGGGTCCCCAATTATTTTCTTCTACGGTGGTATTCCCCAAGTATTCAGAGCAACACTCTGCACCCTCGCCAGAATGGGCAGCCCGAGATATTAAAGGGCTATATTTCAAGCAGTCTGAGTTTAATAGTTTCCAGATTGGGGGATTTCCGAGAATGGGGGCGCCGGGCCGAGTCATACCCGGCAGCTTGAGTCTGCTTCTGATTAGCAGATGAAAACTGCCGGTTCTGGGGAAGGCGCTCTGGGGTGCTACGCAGCCAACCAGCCCCATTGGGCTGTTACACACACATCCCCACATCCTTGCCCCTTGGGTCCCACAGCCACCAGAGAACACCCCACTCCTGGCTAATCCCTGACCAGCTTCTTTGGGCCCTAGCTGCGCCATCTCCCAGAAATGCTGCAGCCGCTCAGCATAACCCCGTCACCCCCAGATCAACATTCAAACTAAGCACCAGAGAGAGAGATTGATTAGAAAAGAGAGAACCAGGAGGTGGAGAGAGAGACGAGCTGAGAATACATTGAGAAGTAGAAACTAAATCTAATTCTGATTCTGGTTTTGCCATCTTTCTCCTTCCTCCCTGTCTCTCTTCCTTCCTTTTCTTTCTTTCCCTCTTTTTCTTTCTCTTTCCTCCCTCCCTTGCCTCTCTTCCTTTTTTCCTTCCTTCCTCCTTTTCTTCCCTCCCTACTCTCTCTCTGCATCTTCCTTCTTTCACTCTCAATGCCCAGTGCCTGTCCGGCTCCCTGAGGCCTGCTGGGCCTTCTTCCTCCTCACCATTCACCACACACCCTCCCTAGCACTGCTCCCCCCCTCCCCACAAGCCATCCCTCGAAGCACCGATGCAGCCGGGCAAGAATCCAGCCCGGGCCCTCACCCAGCACCCAACTTTCATCTTTACCTCTCTCTTCTCTCCGATCTCATGTACTCATAAATTATTACAATTAATTACAGCCAGGGAAAACCATTCATGCTGTGCCCCCCACCCCCAGGGACTCCATCGAGCTACCAGGAGACTCACAGGCAGCCAGCCTGGGCAGGCACAACTGGACCCGGGCCTCGGCAGCCTCCGCTGCACCCTGGGAGCCCTCAGCCCCATCACACCCTGCCTGGAGAAGCGGCTGGGGACTTGCCCTTCCGAAGCAGAGGGAGCCCCTTGCCTGGCTCCCGCCTCCCCGAAAGGATCTAAGCACTTGCTTCCTCCACGCCAGAAAGCCTGAGAGCCACAGGGAGGAGAAATAACGAGAACTGGATACGGTTGGGTTTCTGGTTTTTTAAGTGACTTCGATATATTAACACAGAGCTGTTCTACCACAACAAACAGAAGCACGTTACAGGACGGACTCTGGGGATGAGTTGACACTGCTATGTACACGCCAGAGGCGCTGGCCTGAGCCGCCGGACCCAGCCTGCGGCATGGTCCCCGGCCCTCGCCCCTCAGCTCCTGGGCTGGGAAGCGTTCTTGTGTATATGTGTGTGTCTTTTTTTTTTGTTTGTTTGTACAAAATCTGCACTCAGAGCACCCCAGGCCTGGGGAAGGATGGCCCGGACCAAATACAACACAGGAGAAAAAAAAATAGAAATATAGCGATTCAAGTATTGGCTTCTCTGAAGAAAGGAGGAAAAAAATCACATTTGTGTGTGTCATTTATTTCAGTTGCGCTGGGAGAAGAGAACGCGGTTTCTCTCCCGGCCTCCTCCTCCTTGCTGGGTAGAACTAACTAAAACACCAATTTCTCAACACTGAACCCTCCCAAATCTCGCAAGAGTTTTCCTTCTCCCTTTCCCTTTTTTTCCTTTTTAAGCCGATTGGCTTTTCTCTATCTTGCTCATTCCTTTTCTTTTTCGTGCTGTCTCCCGCCTGCGTCGGGGTATTTTTGTGGGTTTTTTGTTTTTCCCTTGGCTGTGCCGAGGCAGCAGGCTGCGGCAGGGTTTAGGATTGCTCCTTGTCGGTTTTTTCTTTATTCATCTTTTTCATCTTCATTCTCCGGTTCTGAAACCAGATTTTGACCTGCCGCTCGGTGAGGTTGAGAACCCGGGCCACCTCGTACCGACGGTCCCTGGTTAAATACATATTGAAGAGAAACTCCTTCTCCAGTTCCAGCGTCTGATACTTGGTGTAGGGGCAGCGCTTCTTCCTTGTGGAGCGGGCGTGAATCCAGTTGGCCACGGGGTTGCCTGGAGGGCCAAACACAGGCAGGGGTCAGTGGAGCCCCTTTCCAGTCCAGGACGCCTGGCACCACCCCCCCAGCCTCAGCCAGGCTCCCCAAACCCAATAATTGAACCTGAATTTGGACACATTTTACTTGAGGAATTTCCCCCCTTACTCCTTTTGCGTTCTCCCCCCTCCTCATCTTCCCCCTCCTCGGTTTCCAGCACCTAAAACGATAGGAAATCGAAGCTATCAAAGCCTCTACAGTCTGGTCCTCAGCTTCAAGAGTAGTAATTCGAGAATATCCCCATAAAAAGTCCAAATTCCCAACCGTTTCATAGGCCCATAAACGCTTCTCTCTCTTGTTTTTTATTTTTATAGCGAGGTTTCTCTCCTCCCCACTTCCCTCCTCCTCTGCCCCCTCCCATCCTCCCAGCCCACGACGAAGTCCTGAAATTTCAGCAGTTCTGCTTCCTGACCCTGAGAGTCCCCAAGCCCCTCACTACCCTCTCCAGCGCCCCATCTCCGCTCTCTCAGAATTCAACCCTGCTGAGGCGAATTCTCAGAGTGATGCTGGGATGGGAAAAGCCTTTCTCCTCTCCCCAGGGAGCTGCTGGCCTTGGGGACAGGCTCCCCTATATCTTAGCTTCCCTGTTTGGCTTCCAGTGCCCCCTCCTCCTGCCAGCCCCAGGACAGGCTCTGCAGGAGCCAAGCCTCCAATTTCAGGTTTATGGGAGTAGCTGAGGGCAAGGAGGGAAGCCTTCAGAGGGGTATAATTAGGCCCTGGCCCCTTATGGGGCTGCAGGAAAGGATTTCCTGCAACCCCCTCCTGGGACTCCCCCAGACACTTCCTCACACCCAGGGGTTGCACCCCTTCCCCTGCTGTTTCCCCTTCTTTCCTCTTTCTCTGGACCTGCAGCTCTCACCTGTCCCCCCACCTCACCTCACCTCACCTCCCCCTGCCTTTCTTTGCAATACTCAGAAGGCTCCTGTTTCCCTGATTGGCGTGTGTGTGTGTGTGTGTGTGTGTGTGTGTGTGTGTGTGTGTGTGTGTGTTGTGTGTGTGTACAATCCTCTAATCGGGGGAGATACCGCTTCCCGCTCCCCACTCCTCCTCCCTGACCCCCATTCCCACCCCTCTCTCCTGCAGACACTCAGAAGAGGGCTCTCAAGTTTAAGGAGACTGGGACCCCACTTCTCTCCCCCAACTCTGGAAGTCCTGATCTCTCCAAGTTCCTAGGCTGGGAAAGCCCCCAGACCCCTCACCCAGCCTTCCTGGGGGAGAAGCCCATGGACCCTCTGTTTTATGCATCTCTAGTGGAGTGAGGACCCCTACACTGCCTGGGAGGTAAGGGGTGGCTTTTCTCCTTGGGGTTATTTCCTCTCTGCCCCCAGTGTCCTCCCCATCTCTCCCCCATCCCACTCCAAACCATAAAATGAACCTTGCCCCCACCCCATCCCCTGGCCCTGTCTGCATTTCTTCGAAAGTTGCGACTGAGCCAAAAAGCCTGGGCCGGGGGTGTGTGGGCGGGGGTCTCATCAAAGCCAGCTCCTGGGAGAGGAGCCCCCTTCAGCCTTCTCCCAACCTGGCTCCCTGGGCGCCCTTCTCAGACCTTCCTGCCCCTGAAAGCTCCCCAAGGTAATTCGCTTTTATTGAGTCCTCACCCCCTCGCCTTCGCCCCTCTCCCGCGCTCCCTGCGCCGCTCGGAGGGGCTGTAATCCGGCTCCCCCCGCCCGGCCTCCCCTCCCCTCCCGCGCGGGTTGTAAAGGAAAATTGCTCCCAACTTACTGGGGTCCAGGTCGGCCTTCTCCTCTTTGTGCTTGCTGCCGGCGAGGGCGTCCGCCTCGGGCGAGGGCAGGGTCTGCGGGGCGCGGTCGCGCAGTTCCCCGGGCGAGCCGTACATGTAGTCCGGGTAGCTGCGGCCGTCGCCCGGGCCGCAGTCCGCGCGGCGCCCGGGGTAGGCGTCCGGCTTGAGGGCGTAGTGACGACCCCCGGCCGGGAAGCTGGGGAAGGAGACGGCGCCGGACAGCGGCTCGAGCCAAGTCCGCATGTAGCGCGTGTCGGCGCCGAGGTGGGGCTGGGGGCCGTACGGGTGGTAGACCACGGACGACTGCGAGGGCACGGGCGCCCACGACGTGCTGAACACGGCCGGCTTGGGCGCGAAGCTACAGGACGGAAAATCGCTACAGTCCGGCACCAAACCGCTGGGTCTGGCGGCGGCGGGGTGAGCCCCCGTGGCCGGAAACCTGGACGCTAGGAGGTCTTCATTGTCGTGAGAGATGAGCGAGTCCACGTAATAGTTACTGATGGGCCCCGTCGCCGACATCGTAACAGGGTTTTACATACATAAGATTATTGTATGAACTGTATATGTACTTTTTATCTGCTCACAGAACAATCAAGGCAGGTAATTATTTTTCCAGCCTTTTCCCCGCAGCTCATTGGCTCCCCGGCCCCCACGTGATCGTATTTACCCAAAAATACGGCGCGGATCAATGCGCAGGGGCTTTTTTTCCTGGCTTTTTTTTTTTTTTTTTTAACCTTCTCCCACCCTCTTCTCTCTGCTGATCCCCGCGACCTGCGTTTTCCTGGGGGTTCGCAACTCTGGACCCAAGGACCCGGCCACTCCCTCAGGACAACTCGCATGTCAGCAGAGAAGCCCCTGGCTCGTGTCCACCCCTAAGCAGATGGCCTCCGCCCCCACCCCCGGGAGGATTCTTGATGGGGTGCAAGTGCCACTCCCCGAAGCCAGGGTTTCCGGACCCCCGGGGCCGAGCTGGGTGCGGGAGCCCCGCAGGGGCGGAGAGGCCGGCCGAGGTAGGTGGAGGAACTATTTCTTGACGTAATCCGTCTCTGTCGGCCCCGACGCTCCCGCAGTCTCTGCGCAAGCCGAGATCAGCGATTGTCAGTTCCGAACGTGGCTTTTAAAAATACGTTTTTAAACAGTGTGTATGTATGTATTTCTTTCAGGAGCAGCAGCAGCGAGGGAGGGAGAGTGGGAGGGGACTGGGGAAGCTGGGGTGGAGGGAGGGAAGGAGGGGAAGGGGAGCGTCCTTCTGCCACTGGCCAACTCAGCCCCCCAAATTTGGGGCAGAGGAAGCTTGGGGAAGGTGGTCCGCGGGTGGGAGGGGTAGGACCTCGGGACCTCGTACACCTTTGTCACCAGAAGTCCTCGCTTGGCTTTGGCACAGATATGCAAACGCCTTTATTTTAAATTTATTGTCTGTATCTATTTATCTTTCTTTGCCGGCCTGAAGAAGTGGAGGAGAGACCTACACAACTTCAGTGGGGTATCCCCATCCCGTCTTCCTGCTCGCCCTCCTTTGCCCCCAACCCCACCTCTGAGACATCCTGCCCTCCCCCGCCCCCCAAAAAGAAGTCACTCCAGGGCTCTGTCTGCAGAGAGCCAGGGTGAGAGCGGGCAAGGCGAGAGAGTGACCTCGGTCGTGGGCAAGTAGCTTGTTTTTACGTCCTTCAATAAAAATTTTATGAGGATCATTTGATTGTTCATAAATGTGTCTTTCATTAAATAAAATTGTAGGCTGTTTTTGGAACGGGAAAAAAGCTACAGAGGAATGGGAGAAAGCAATTTCTTTGGAGTCAGACACAGGAATTCTGGAGGGGTAGTGTGATTGTAGGGAAGATCACACAACTTGGATTCCTCCCCCCAATAAGTTGGTCGCTACCCTCCTCCTTGAATCTGGGGTTCATTGCCCAGCCCTCTGCGTTCCATCACACTGTCCCATGGTGGTTTAGCAAAAGTGGGCTTTAGGCAAGCAGGAAATTCTCAGTGTGGGTGCAAGAGAGGGGGCAGGGAAGTTGGCTGGGGGCGGGGGAGAAGAGCAGGTGATGTCCCCAGAGACAGATGTACCCTAGGCAGGGCAGAGTGAGTTTGAAGGAGGGGTACAATTTCAGGGTCAGCAGGGAAGAGTCCAGTTTGCGCTAGGGGAAACAGGCAGGAGCTGAGGCTAAGACACAGGCTCTGAGGCAGCAGGGAAGGATGAGTTTTCCCAGATCCGAGACGCCTGCCCTTCTTTCCCCTCTTGTCCCCAGGAAGGGACCAAATGCCAGGGGTGGGGGGCAGAGGCTGCTTCCCCCCCACCGCACATCTCTGTCGACCTGTCTCCTCTGGGGAGGAGAAGGGCTAGAGAGAGGTGTCCCAGAGAGTGTAATATGTGTGTTTGGGGTGGGGGGAAGTTGAGGGGGAAGGATAGATCTGCAGCTCGAAGCACTGACCCCAGCCTGCCAGGCCCCCTCCCCAGTCCCTACTTACCCCCCCACCACCACCCCGGTTATGTCCTTTTCGGTCTAGCAGGGCTGGGATTTCGACGCATGGGGGGCGTGTGACGTGAGAAATACCCGGCTGGGGAGAGATGACCCAGGACCTCAGCCACTTTACCCTCGGCTCTGATTATGCTCTCCTGCCCCGGCCTGGACTGGTCTGGGAAATCCAAATTACACCAAGAAACAGCATACCTCTTTGGCCTTGATGGAGTCGGGTTAGCTGTCAATCAAAAATTCTCCCTCACTAGTTCAAGGAACAGACAGGAGATTCCCGTTCCCCTGCCGAGGCTTCCTCCAGATCCCCAGCGCCATCAGCACCTCCCCCAGCCCAGGCGGCTGGGGACCCTGCCTGGCTCTGGGGTGACTGCTGGCAATGCTGAGCAGAGCTGTGTAGCCGTCAGAGGGCCTGGGGCCAGACTGCGACCAAGGGGACATCAGAGGACAGAGCCCGAGACAGCCTGAGACAACAAGATTGAAGCCCGGCGCCAGGCCCATAGAGAGGAAGGGAGGAAGGAAGGAGGGAAGGAAAAAAGAAAACGGATTAGGATAAAAGAAAGAAAGAGGGGAGAATTACAGAAAAGAGGGGAGGCAGGATGAAAAGAGGGGGAGAGCAGGGAAAGGAAGGCGTGCAGAGAGCGAGCCGGAGGAAGGGCGGTGACAGGAAGGCAGGACGGGGTAGGGCGCGGGCTGGCCGAGCAGCCGTGGCATTGTGCAGCCCGCTGGCTGGCCGGGCCTTTGCCGCGGGACCCGCTCCAGGCGCGGCGGCCACTTCTGCCTGGACACAAAGGAGGAAGAGGCCTTCTCTCCTGCCTCTCCCGGGCGACCTGCTGAGGTGGGTACACCAGGCCTCTGGGATATAGAACCCTATCTCGGCCCAGGCAGCCGCCCGGGCAGCTGGGAGCTGAGCCACGGACTCGTCAAGGAGCAAAGAAGACATGAGGAAGGAGAAGGTTTCACACCCGCTCCTCCTCTGCGTCTTCACCAGGGAACAGAGCCCATCTGTCCCAACCTCAGTCTTCTTAGAAGAAAGATGCCCCTACAGCCCCTCTCCTGTGGGCCTCTACTATGTGGGAGAGACCCCAGACGTACTGGCTGTAAACAGATGCCCCTTTCTCTGCTACCCACTTCGGTCACCGCCTTCTTTTCAGCTCCTGAGCAGCCTGCCCACCCAGCAGAGGCAGCAGCGGTGGGGCAGCCTGGATCAGCAGGCCCACGTACTCTGCTGCCGTCAAATTCCCTGTCAAACTGAGGGGAGATTGTCGCCTGCATTTCGGAGAGTGAACTCAGACCCTCCTCACTCAGGCACAGACACAGCTGTGGATCAGGAAGCAGGCCTCGCCCACAGCCCCCTCCCCACCAATGCCCCATTTTGCCTAGGCCTTGCTGAGAGAGGCAGCCAGGAGGAGGGGGGCTGGAAGAGGCTGGGAGTCCCTGAGTTCACCAGGCCGAGGTTCTTCGGGTTCCACAACTGCATGTGGGTAGTGCCCCCTTCTCTGCATTTGGAGATGGGGTGTCAGGTCAGGGCTCCGAAGCAGAACTCCAGGCTCTCCCCAAACCCACGCTTGGAGGTGTCGGGGCACAAAGGATGTGGGATCGCCAAGCAGGAGGGGTTTGTCTTCCCAGGTTCAGTTACGCCTGCTGAATCTCCTGCCGGTTCCCAGCCTCCCTCTCACCCACACCACTCCCTTCAATTTTCCTCATCACCGATGGGGAACCCAAGGGACCGGAGGCCACTGGAAGTCCCTGTTGGGGACGGGCGGGGGCCCCCAGCTTTAGCTAGCAGTTGTGCATCCACTCTAGTTCTTAGAGCTCTCTTCTGACCCCAGAAGACGGCACTGGGCACAGGAGAGGCCCCTCAGGGGGCGGAGCACCCTTACTGCATCACCTCAGACCTGGACAGCTGGGACCACAATCAAGCTAGCACCACCGTGGGAAGGACAGACAGACAGAAAGACAGGCAGGTTAGCCTCATCCCCTCCCCTTGCCCTGCACCTCCCTTTTAGTGATTTAAATTCCCTCTGGTTCAATCCACACCGCCAAGTTCGGATTAAATTTAAAACAGGCTTTTCCCGGTCCCCCAGCGGGTCATCCCCGAGCCCGAAGGCAGGGCGCCCGCTCCCGGCTCGTCAGTGCGGAGGAGGCTGTGTGGACTCCATTTGCTTTCATTTTCCTTCTCCCCCTGAAATGGGCTCAGTTCACCTCTCCGGAGGCTGCCCTCTCCTCCTCCCCGCCCCCTCCTTGGTTCCCCTCTACTTTCCCCCCTTTTCTCTCCTGATCCCTCTTTGTTGGGAAAAACACACCCACACACACAACTCCTCCTAGCTCAGGCCTGCGCTGGAAGCAGAAACTGAATTCTCCTGGCCTGCGGCGAGGAGACCAGCGTCCTGCACCCACCCCAGGTGGGTACCCGGGATCCCTACACACTAGGAGTCCAGCCGCTAAACCCAGCAGGAGTGAAACCCCCAGGGGCTGTGAACGTGGCCCTCTCAACGCCACGGCCTACATTCCCACCGGCCCCCTGCCCAGCCGCCCCACAGCAAACGGGGCTATTTCCAGCTCCCCCAGCCTGGTCCGGTTTCCCCGCCTGGGGAGTGGCTGGAGGGGGAGCGGCCCCAGAGCTAGGGGTGCTCTGCGCTTGGAGCCCCCGTGGCCTTGGGCGCCTGGTTACCTGATCTTTGTGGGACGTGTGTGTCGCAAGGAAATTTGCAGTGACTTTGGAGCCCAGACTGAGGAAGCCGAGGTGGCGAAAGGAGAGACAATAACGGTCCGAAGTACAATTAAGGGGCCAGAGCCGCTAGTCTCTCCCCCGCCTTCCCTGCCAGGCTAGGAGCTGTCTGGCCTCAAACCTCAGGGCAAGCCGCGAACCTGGAGCCGGAAACTCAGCCCACGGTGGAGGGAACCAGAGGATCCGGCAGCCAGAAAGCAGGAGGAACGCTCCCTCCAACTTGGGCGCGCACCAAGCAGCTCCGCTGAGTTGCAGAGAATCCAGTGAATGAAAGTGTACATTCCGACGAATTTGCCCGATTTTTTCCAGCCTTTGGAAGGACAGCCTAGGGTTTGGGACGTCTCAGACGGACGGACAGACAGGCAGCCAGGCAAACCGCATCTCCGGAGGCAGACAGACTCACAACATGAGTGTGAGCCTGAAATCAAATACAGGTTCAACATTTCCCAGGCCTCTGTGCCAGGCCGGGTGAGCGCCGATCTCCCTACCTTCTCTCCCCTCCAGGGTGTTGGGCAGAGACCCGGAAGCCTCGGTCCCTCTGGCTTGGTCCAATCCCGCCTCGGGAAGCGCCTTCGTTACCTGCTCCTCGGCTCCCCACGGCCACAGATGCAGGGAAGCCGCCTCCGCCGGGGGAGGGAAGCCCCGGCCACCGCAGCCGCCGCTGCCCGCCCTTCTTCCCTCCCTCCCTCTTCCTCGCCCTCCCTCCCTCTCTCCCTCCCTCGTGCTCTGCCGCTCGCGGGGCCCTCCCGCGGGCAACCTGTTCTGGACCAAATCCAGGTAGCTCCGAAAGAGACAAAAAAGAAAGGACCTCTTACGTGGAAAGGAAAGAAAGAAAGACCTTTAACTGCATTTATTTTTCACGCTCTGACCCTTGGTGGGCCTCAGTTCAGACGTCCTGGGCCCGGCCCTGCAGCTGCAGAGGTGTGCGGGGCCTGCCGCCTCGCCCACGCTGGCCGCCGCGCCCCGGGCGCTGTGCGCTGCACACTCTGGGCCGCCGCCCCCGCAGCCCAAACACCAAACAGACCTCAAGGTCCTTACTACAGACTCAACCTCCGGTTGCCCGCCTCGCCGCTGGCCTCTGCCCAGGAGCCCGCTCCGCTCCGTCTGCGGCCAAAGTTCACACACAATCCACCTTGTTCGTGCTCTCGCGCCCGGCCGGACACCCTTCCTAGCCAAGGCGCCCACTGGCCACCCTCGGGCCGCGGCCTTGCCCGGGGCTGCAAACCTCCTCCCCTGCACGGGACCCACACAAAGCCCAGTGTCCTGACGCTCCCACCTGCAGCCCCCTGTCCCTGGCCCCGCTGCCCTTCACCTGTTCCCAAGAAGGGCTGCATCTCCGAGCGAGCTGAGGCAGGCCGGTGGGCCCGGGCGGAGGGTGCTGGGGAGCCGAGGTCCCAGGGAGGCCACAGAGGCTCGGCCGGCTAAGCCGGAGCCCCCGCAGGCAGGCGAGAGATCTCAGAGACCAAGGCTCTCCTTGGCGAGCTCTTGCCTTTTCCTCCTTCTCCTGCAAGTCTTAAACACTCCGAGAGTTCAGCTCTATAAATCCTGCTCCTCTTTCCCATATCATAATTAAAAAAAAACAGTAGGGGAGGTTTTAACTTTTATTGCGATTTCTGGAGTTGGGCTGCGGAGCATATATTAAGTTTACGCTTATGCACTCTCGGCGGGGAGGGTCCTTTAAGAAATAAAAATCCATCTTAATATCCACAGACGAGAGATAATTTTTTCCCTCCTCTTCACGCTGTTTCTTTTGAAGACTCCCTTCCAGCGAAGAGAATAAATAACCACCATTGCCTTAGCCACGATCCATGGCCCCAGGGCCCCTTGGTGGACTCTGGCCATCAGACTGGCCCTCACCTTGCCCTGTGACAATGTACCCCATTCCCCAGGATACGGGGGGGCCACCCACCCCATAAGCCCACCAGCTCTGAAACAGATATTGGGGCAGAGAGACCCAAAGCACAGAAGTCGTTCATTGGTGAATTTCGGCCCATCAGGGATGCCGTCTCCAAGCCAGGCCCTCCTGAGCACCCAGCCCCTGCCTGGGACTCCCTTCACTCCAGCTGGCCCCGGGCTTCTGACAGCCTGAAAACTCAGAGACTGCTAGGGGCTCCCAAACTGGGGAAGCCCTTGCCTGCCTTGTACCAGGTGGCCTTCCTCTCTGAAAACCTCCCCATTTCCCCGGGAGCCATAGGGCGATTTGAGCACTTCCTTCCAAGGGAAGAGATTTTTTTCCCCTACCAAGGGCTGGGGGACAGACAGAAAGACTGACAGTTTCAGCTGGGGAGAAGGAAGGCCCTATTCCCATTTTCTCCTCTAGTCTCCATTGGGTCTCTTCGTACACGAGAGAGAGAAAGATACACGAGTGTGCACAAAAATATATACAGGGGACCTGAGAGAGCCTGGAGGAGATAGAGATACAGAAACAGAGACCCACACTCATCCAAGGTTACGTATAAGCCCTCAGCAGGCAACTGCGTGAATACAGAACTCCATGCATATACTGTGTTCCGGGGACATGATTTTGTTCCCTTGTCTGAAAGTCTATAATGTTTTAATAATCATAGTAATTCCAAAGTAAGAGAACCGAGAACCTGGCTTTCTCTTTCCCAGTCTCTCTGGGAACGGGGGTGTACCTCCGCCTTCTCCCTGGTCCTCCCCAGTTTTCTCTGCAGGCAGCGAAACCTCGCTGGGGAGCCCTCTCTCTAGTAACCAGGACCAGAATTGAGCAACCAGAGGGGCCGAGGAGGGGAAGAAGCTTTGCAAAGTTGCACACTGCTTGGATTCTCCCTAACCCAGACCCTCCCCTCCTCCCCCTGGCATCAGCCGACAACCTCCCCAGCAATATGGTAATGGTGGGCGCTGGCAGCCTCCAGACATTTCCACACAGCGCAAAGACGAGCAACTGCCTGACAGGCACAGACACAACACACCAAGGCCTACGGGCAACAGACAGCTAGAAAGAGACCAGAGCCAGATTCCTGCCCTGATGTTTCCCAGTAGGGTAGGTGTGGGGGGGTTCTACTTGGACTGGATGGCTTTCCTCCAGCCTACTAGCACCCTAAATGTGCCCTTCTCCTGGCGACGGAGATATAGAAGGGGAAGGCGAGGTGGCTGAGCTGCTGATCAGAGTTCCCCAACTCTTAGGACCCCAGGCACCCCACTTTTCTAAGGAGAAGCTCCAGCCCCAGCCGACTGGAGGCAGATTTTTTTCCTTGGAGGTGGAAGGTAGGAGAAGCTAACTCTTCCAGAGACCCCTTTCTCTTTCTGTGGTCTTTTCTATTTTAATCGTCCTGCCCCACCCTGCTACCCAACTGAGCTGGCCCGCCAGGCCACCTCTTACTCAAATTCCTGAATTTCCTTGGAATTGGTTAGACCTTCTTTGTCTGTCTCCATCAGCTGGGCCCAGGAAACAATAGCTGCAGGAAGAACTCCTCTCCCTCAATCACGGGGATGGGGACAGGCTGAGGAGTGGAAAGGATAAAGCGGGATTCTCCAGACTCGTGGTGTAGCCCCACTCACAGCTAGCCCGCCTCAGCCTGTACCCACTTTGCCTTATCTAGGAGGGGGGCTGGGGGCAGTCCCACTGGGGAGGGTAGGAGCGGGATAGGTGGGTTGGGGCCCTCGACGATAACCGACTGATGTAACTCAGGCAGTTTCTTGTTGCCGAGTTCAAAACTCAATCCCAACAACATGAAACTACCTAAGCCACAGATCAGCTGAGCGAACAGGGCGGGAGATTCAGCTCTGCATCTATCAGGAGAAGGGAAGGGGGTTGGGGAAGGAAGAAATTCAGCCCCATCCCCCTTTCCGCCCTCACGACCTCCCTAAGGACGAGAGAGTAGACTTTGGGTGGCTGGGTGGGTAGGGGATCTGACTGCCTCATCAGCTGCTAGTCTAAACAAATCGCTCAGAGAGACTCTGGTGAAATGGGACCTCCAGCTGCCAAACCCCCGCCCCGCCCCCAGCACCGCAGCGGAGCTACCCCCCTGCCTCTGGCCCTGGCCCTGGGGGAAGCTGGAGTGTCCTTCCACTCTCCAGCTGGGTCCCCTGTCTTGCCCTTCTGGCTCTCCTGTGCTCTCCTCCTAGATTCCCTCTGATCTTCTCCGTCTCTCAGCTGGACTCCGGCTTCCCTTCGTCTATGTGTGGCCGAACCACTCCAGAGCCTCTTCCGATCAGGCCACTTGCCTGGCAAAGCCCCACGGCCGGGCAGAGTGGGGACCGAGAGCCTGGCTAAGGCTCACATCCAAACCAGCAGAAAGCAGGAAGACCTAAGCTTCAAGCTCCAACACTCTCTAGCCCATCCTCCCTCCGCTTCCCCCAGCAGACGGCCAGAATGAGAGACGTCTAGACCCATGTGTCGAACTCAAGGAGACCCTAAGTGACGGAGTAAAGAAAGAAGCCCAAAACCACCAATTTACCCCTTTGACCGCCGAACCCCACGGCAACGGGGCTGGGGACGGGGAGCTCACGGCCACTGCCCTCCACCGCGAGCCGCCACAAGGCAAGCCTGGGCTCTCAGCAAGCGCGGAAGCACGAAACACCTTCCACCCTGCTCTGCCCACTGCGCGCTGGGCACCTGGGGACGCCGCTCTTCCCCACTCCAGCGCCAAGAGAAGAACAAGAAACCGCTTCTCTTACCTTGTCGCTGCCTCGTCGTCGTCCTCCTCCTCTTGCCGCTGCCCGTGCTTCTGCTGCTGCTGTCGAGGGGGGGGGTGGCTGAGCTCCTTGCCCCCCTCCGGCGGTTAAGTTTATTCCTTTCCTCGGATAGGTGGGGGGCTCTTGGGGTTCCCCCGAGCAGCGGTGGGGTGCGCCTGGCCCAGCACCCCAGGCAATCAGATCCGTCTGCTCCTCAAGATTGCAGTTTGCTCTCTGCCTCTTTCCCTCCTCCAGTCACCTTTAAATGCATCTTTTACTGCAGTACCACATTATATTTGCAGATCATAAAATCCACCTCTCGCGCGCACCAAGACCGTCCTGACATTACTGTTTTATGACCTTGACTTATTGTGGTCACCTGGATAATATTTAAATCAACGTTATGGTCTCTCACTTACATTAAACCCGCCAAGAGACGTTCTAGAAAGGCTCTAGGAGATGAGTCAAACACAAAACACACACATCCACACACTCAGCCTCTTTGGGGGGAGGGTGTTGCTAAAAAAAAACACTAAAAACAGAAAACCACCCATTTGAGGATCATGATTCTGGAAATTTATTAGGATTTTTTTCTCCATTAAGGAAGCTACATGCAAGATACAACGTACAGAATATCTTTAAATAACACAACCCCCAGACAGGGACAGGGCGATATTTGGGGGAGGGGCACTCTGTCTTTGCTTCACTATGTTCTATTTTAAATTAAAAAAATTTTTTTTGCTCCTCTGGATGGAATTTCTGAGATGGCAGTGCATGGGGGATGTGGGGGTGCTGGGAGAATGGGAGAAAAGCAGAAGGCAGTACAAATACGAGACTTCAAGCAGATTCTCAGAACGATTGGGAGGTGAAGACACAGAGAGGGTTTGGTGCAGGCGCTGGACGCTACGACAAACACACAAACACTAGCCGAACTTTCCAAAAACGTCTATTATTCTAAGGAGGAAATGCAGCAAGGAAGGAGCGATTCTGACTGTGCTCTTCGAGATTACAGACCTTCTCTGGTTGATTTTTTCCCCTCTTTTTCCCCCTCTAATCGGGTGGATTCGACCTTAACTTTGCCTGGAGAACGGGATGCTATGTGTGAGTGCGTGGGTGAGTGAGGGGTTGACACACACACCAGCCACACTCCCACCCTCGTCTATGCGGGCACACCACACCCCACAACCCAGCACCCCATTTCTCATGCTTTAGGTGGACACATCTTCGCAGCAAGAACCATAGGTCCCTTGAAAGGAGTGTCTGAGGTCTTTGCCTTTTTTGCAGGCGTGTTGCATTTATACTCAGGGAGGAAAAAAAATATATACCACCAGGCACAAAGGGAGGAGGGGCGGGGAAAGGAGGGAACGGGGGGAAGAGGGTGAGTGGGAGGGGAGCCCCCTCGCTCAGGTGAAATTAAAATTGGAGGTCAGTTCCCGGATTCGATTCTCTCGGTTCATTTTCTTGAGTTTCATTCTGCGATTTTGAAACCAGATTTTGACTTGTCTGTCTGTAAGGTTAATGGTCTTGCTAATCTCCAGGCGGCGCTCTCGTGTCAAATACATATTGAACAGAAATTCTTTCTCCAATTCCAGCGTCTGGTGTTTAGTATAGGGACACCTCTTCTTCCTTCCGCTCTTTGCTGTCAGCCAATTTCCTGTGGTGTTTTCTGCCTTTATCTCCTCTGTTAAAAATAACATTATTTACATAAGTATCCCTCGAAGAGGCAACCCTCGCAGCACTGCAGCCTTGGCCAGCTTGCAGTGGGGGCAGCTGAGGGAGCACAGGGGAGCTGTTCTCGCCCCACAGGCCTGGCTGGTGGGGTCCTCCTGGCCTCAAGGCTCTTAGAATTTCTTTGGGGTCTAGACTTACAGGGGAGAAAGACAGAAAGTACTTGCCTCCAACGCGTCTATTAAATTTAATCACCCAATCCACCTTGACCTAGCATGTTCTGAGAACTCCTGCTCTCCCTCGGCTTGCTGACCCTGGTGTGCACTCTAAGCCTCCCCAGACCCCGCCTCCTCTCTGTTCCTTTCCAGCTCTGTAAAAATCCAACCAGAAGGAAAAAGTGTTTTCCAGGCCTCAGACCCGGTGGCAGAGGCCACCTCGCTGCCCAGAGCAATTTCCAGAGAGCTTTGACCCCTTTCAACACAGTGGAGGGATGTCGCCCCAGACTCTGCAGCCAGAGGCCATTGCAGCCGTCTCTGCACCAGATCCCCAGCCCTGGCTCCCACCTGAAGCGTCACAGAGTGACTCTACCCCATTGGATCTCCCATTGCCAGCTTTTCCTATCCCGGCCATTTCCCCCAGGAGTAACTGAGGCAGGGAGCTTGTGCAGGCAGCGGAGGTCAGGGGCAACAGCTATGGGGCATGCTGAGGAGTCCTCAGTCAACTGCCCTGGCCAGAGACCTAAGGTCAAGGGAGAGAGATCCTGAGGAAATGCAGCCTCCTGGAAATCTCCTGCCTAGTCTATGTAGGTACGTATGCATGCATGTTCATATGTATTTCTGCAGAGATACACACTCCTATACATATGTACACACACAGGGATATATACCCATTTGTCTATTTATATCAGGAGATGCTATAAGTGTGGTGTGTATTTCCCTTTCCCTTATCTACAGCTTCTCCCCCCCGCCCCCCGCACAAATTCTTGCTGAAATGAACCAGCCTTGCTCCTCAAGCAGCAGAAGAGACCTTGGCCATCTTTTCTAGGGAAAAACTCAGAGTCCAGAGACCCGAGAGGGACACCCAGAAAAGGACTCTGCTGATGGCTCTGTGCTCTATCTCCCCTTCTATGCCAATGAAACTGCCAGGTTCCTGGATCTTAGCTTGATGGGGAGTGGGGTGGGGGCCCTAGGGGAACCAGGAGTCATCAGAAAATGCAAACTTGAGGCTGCAGTTTTAAACACTTTAATGTCCTTAATTCTGTTCCCACCTCTGCACCTGCAGCCTTCTGCCAAATTGTTTAAAGGCTCTCCACATCTAACTCTGTGCCATTTATTTTTTATTGGGGTTGTTGGGGTCTGGGGGAAGGGGAGAAATTACAAGTGGGGAGTCCGGCCCAAAGCCCTCTTGCCTCTGGCCTGGTGGGGGCACCAAAATGAGGGGGGCAGGCAAAAAGGGAGCAGGCAGAGTCAGAGGGATTAGTTGGGGTGGGAGGGTTTAGATGGTATGGGGATGGCAGGGGAGAAAGGGGACCCTACCAGAATGGGGGCAGTTTGAGCTAGGAGGTAGGCTTGTTAAACTTGACTTTGCTTTTGGTGGGGCTAGAACGCAGCTTTTCCTACCCTAAATCTGCACCCCAACCAAGCTCGGGGTATGGGGAGATGGTATAAAATTAAACTTTTGGGCTGCACACGTGCCACCAGTAAGGCTTCGTGGGTATGCGTGCCTCTCTCCCCCTCCCCCTCATGAACACACCCGTGCCCACCTTCTGGCTAGGGTCTCCATGGGCTGATTTGCCAAGGCCACCTTTGATTTGCAGAGGATACCCAAGAGGATGAGGGTCTGCCCTCACCCGCCAAAAGAGTGCGTGTGCATGTATGAGAGGGCATGCGTGAGTGTGTGTGAGTGTGACACAGGTCGCCTCCGGGCATACGTGTGGACCGCATCCATATACAAACCGCCATAAGACCCAGGCCGCCCCCAGTCTGCTCAGTTTTCACTGTTTCATCTGCCTCTGCACCCAAAGAGCCCTTCCTACACACAGCCTCCAGTAGCCAGTGCTGTGGGGAGCAGGTTTATCCCCTGCCCGCCCCACCAGTTGGGCCTTTTCTGATGCTTTTTGCTCCAACTTTTCAGGGTAAGTCCCCTCAGCCTCCCTCCACTGCTCCCGTTTCCTCCACATTTTCTCCAGGTGTCAGAGAAGGGTCCTGAGGGCCCCCAGTACCTGCAGCAGAAATGAATCTTGAACCCCGAGCTTGAACTCTGGCTAGGCTTTCCCTCGCCACCAAAATTACAATAAAATCCAACCAAAGCCTCACTCCCTTTCAGGAGAAAACCGCTTACCATGCACACAGAAATTTCCCAACCACTCATTTGTAAGCTGCTTTTGGAAACCAACGGGAAAATTTTTTTTAACGTAACTATAAAAAAAAGGAAACAAAATTTCAAAGCGGAGACAAAAAACCTACAACATTCCAAATGCCCTGTTCCAACGCCATACGCAGCCTGGGCGTCTGGGGGAGGGAGGGACGTGGAGGGCAGCCCTTCACCTCCACCTCTTCCGGCCCCAGCACCGCTGCCAGAGGCCCCCGGCCGAGCCAAAAACCGCAGGAGCCCAAGCCACACGCACAAATCAGACCCACAAACAACAAATCGCGCCTCGCAGGAAACAATTTTCAACTGGGAAAACGCAGTAAAGCGAAATCCCCCTTCTCCCAAGTCTTTCCTAGTCCCTGGCCCAAGATCGCCATTTTAAGCTTTTTGCATGCTTCTGACCTGAGCGGGGGTGGGGGTGGGGGGGTGGGGGAGTGGGGGGGGGCATCAGCCTCCCAGGACACGAACGCAGAGCAAGCAAACCAAAGCCAGCACGCGCCCGGGATCGGTCCCCCGCCCTGGGCAACACAAGACGCTGCAGGCTGCCCGCCGTGCGCACCACCCCGGCCTCGGCGCCCACGGCCGCTGCCGCCGGCACCTCCACTTCGCCGCTTACCTTCCCTAGCCAAATGAGGCGCCACCAGCCTGGCGCTCAGCAGGCACGAGTCCCAAGCCGGGGTCGCATTCCCAAGACCGTCCAGAGCCTCCTCGGCCCAACCCTCTCCCTGCCCCCGCCCCGGCCACGAAGACCAAGTGCCCGAGCCTCCCACCCGGGCCACGGCCCAGGCGGCCTTACCTTTCGCTTCGTTATCCGAGGTGTCTGGGCTGGAGTCGGCGGTTTTGGCCCGATCCTTTTCGCTCTCCAAGGGGCTGCCTTTTGGGCCCGCCAGGTTCTGCTCCGTCTTGATCTCATTGGGGCTGGGGGTCTGGCTGTCGGACTTGGGGGTCTCAGGGAAACTCACTTTACCCCGGAGCTGGGGAGACTCCAGATGTTCGGCGCGCGGGTTGAGACTGGCCCGCTGCTCGAAAGGGTTTTCGAAGTCGTTGGCCCCGGCACAGTGGGGCGGCTTGTCCAGCGCGGAGTAGCTCGGGCTGGCGCGGTAGTAGCTGGGCACCGGCACCTCGTGCTCCCCGAGGCAGGACTCCTGCAGGGGGTGGGAGTAGAGAGCTGCCTCGGGGCCACTTTTCGCCCGCTTCTCTGCGCTGTACATGCAACAGACATTCTCCTCCTTGACACTAGGTGGGTAGGAGCAGGAGGATAGCGGCCTGCCAACAGGTTGTTCCAGGCGGTAGGCGGCTTTGGGGTCGCCCCAGGAGTCCAGCTGCGAGAGGTAGGACGGGTAGGTGTTGAGGGCGAGGTTGGGGCTGCTGCCCTCGTCCCTCTTGGAGAGCGAGGGCGCGAGCCCGCAGCCCCTCATCACCCCGCAGTTGAAGTCACTCCCAGATTGCATATACATGCCTGCGCTCCGGCTATAGCGCTCTCCTCCGCCAGGCGCAACCAAGGGCTCCGCGTACGAGTTCGGAGTTACATTGCGAGGGCATGTCATTTTCAGAGAGAGGGGTTTTTAAGGAGCAATACTACTGCGGAGGAGCTGACATCTTTTTTTTTCCCCATCCGGGAGGGGGGGCGGTTGGAGGGGCGGGAGGGAAAAGAAGGGGAGGGGGGGAAATATCAGCTCCATAATTATCCGCGCATTCGGCCCTCACCATGTGACGGCTAGACCAATGGGATTTGAAAATGGCCTTGATGATTCAGACGGCCGTGACGTCAGCGGGGTCAAGTTGTCTGCAGGCGGAGCGCGCAGCGTGGAGTAACAGCGCCACCTAGCAGCCGCCTCGAGGTAGGGGCGCCGGAGCCCTTCCCCGCGAACAAAGGAAGGGCCCCCGCGGCGACTGGGGCAGGAGCGGGGTGGAGGAGGGATGAGGGGGTTCTAGGGAGGATGGGGTTTGTTTACCCGGGAAGCAGCCTGTAACTCTTGGGGAGAAGGGAGCGGAGAGGGGGGAAAATGCGGGACAGAGTGAGAGAGCGAGGCAACTCGGGGCTCAAAACAGTCACATTCAAACTAAAAGGTCAAGACACGATTCAGGTACTTCTTCCCCTCCTCACCTCCTCTTTTCCTCGCCTTGGCCCCCGCCCCCACTTCTTCCCCTGGGATGGGAGTGGGGTGAGGTTTGGGGGAGGGATCCTGCGGGCAGAGAAAGGGAGAGGAAAAAGTTAAGGAATCCCAAACGGAACTAAAGTTTCTCCTCTCCTGCGTCCTCTTTCGTCGGTCTCGGCCCTTGGGGCTGGGAGCTCAGCTCGGGACCTCCCGTCACGGAAGTTGGTTGAGTTGCAAGTTCCCCGTGGGGATTGACGGGGAATCTCCAGTGTCTGGGGCAGGCCAGGGAGGAGGTCAAGATGACTTCAGGGCTGCTTGGGAGAGGGGGATTCCGAGGGGACTGAGGGGTCGCGGGAGGAGGAGGCCGGCAACCAGAGGCACCGGCTCCCCGACCAGGGAGCGCGGCCTGGGCCTGGCTGGGTGGGCGGCTCCTGGGTTATCAACTCAGGGGCAGGAAGGCTTTGGCCTTGGAGCCGGTTCGGCTGCTCTGCTCCAGGCCCTGGCGGCCCTCGCTTTCCAGTTGACCTTGCCCCCACGAAAACAGGGAGCATTCCCAGAGAGAAAGAGGGAACCCTCGGGGCCTCGGGCGGTTTGGGGGAGTCACGTATCAACCGGGAAACCAAGGCAACGGACGCGACAAAATGCGACCCTGAGAAGTGTCCTTCAACAGAGCGATTTTTTTAAGAAAGGGAAGCGAGAAATAAGGGACAAGGTATGTTTCAAATAGTTCTTTACGTTTCTTCATCGCCTTTCTCACAAAGCGAACTTAACTCTCCACCCTTTCCTCAGGAAACGGAATCTGGAGTATAACTTGTCTTTCCGGTCGCCCCACATTTTCCCCTGGACCGAGCCATGGGTTTCGACTTTACGAAGGGCTGGAGCCTGGCCGGGAAAAGACCAGAGCTCCAAGACGCCCTGGCGCGGAGGAGTGAGAAGGCTGGATCGCTTCTAGGGAGGCCCAAACCCGCGGCTGCTAGAAGACGACTTCGGAAAGAAATCCTCCGAAATCTGTCATCCAGAGGGCGAGAGAAAAGGCGCAGGGGTCCCCGAACCCCGGGAAAACTGGAAGAGAATGTTTAATGTGTGACTTGCTGGCAGGGCCAGCCAGGGGAGATTTGAAATGCTTTCGTGTTTTCATTTACAGAGGTCGCCATGGGCTCGGCACAAGGGGTTGGCCCCGGCAAGGTTAGCCCGTTTAGGCCCCAGATGAGACTTGGGACGGCCCCGGTGGCAGTCAATCCAGGGAGCCATTTGTCCCACCCCGCGGGAAACGCAGACACTTTATGGCCACTCTGTTTGTATTATCTGCGTAAGTCTTTCCCCACCAGTTTGATCGAAACTGTTCGCTTTTACGAGGACCCAACGAAAATTCCCCGTCATATTTATCAGCCGAGGATAAAAATTTAGTATGGGAACTGATATTTCCTCATTTATGGGGCGATGAAATTAAAGACCAAAGCAATTGAGAATTATATGGCTTTGGGGGGGTTCCCTCCCCCCTCTTTCACATCTCCTTTATTTTCCTGCCTGGTGTCCCTGTCCCTGGAGTTTGGCATCCCAGTCTCCTGCCCTTGCCCCCCATATTGGGGTCTGCTGGGCCCTCTCCCCCAGACCCAGGTGCCGCTCGACCACCTCAGCTTCTCCTGGTCTTTCTCTCTGTGTTAGTAGCTGGGGGCCGGGACAGCATTCCCTGAGCCTCTCTGCCCAGGCCAGGCTGGGATCGGGTGGGGCTGCGGAAGGTTTCCAAGAGCCTCGAAGTGGAAGGGTCTGGGCCCAGCCTGGGAGGGGGTGAGGGAGGCGGCAGAGTGAAGGAGACAAACTCCAGATAACCTCTCAAAAACGTCAAGCCCCACGGCTTAACCTGGGGAACCAGCGGTAGAGAAGCAGAGTCACTCGGCTTTGAGACCTGTCTCCCCTACCAGCCTGACCCCCATCCCAAACTCACTCCTTACCTCAGCCCTGAGTGGGGATGGAGTCGCTTTCAGAATCCTTGCCATTATTAATGGAAACAATCCCCCTGGGAGAAGGAGTCTCGCGCCTCTACTCCCATCTCCTCACAAGAACGAATAGTGTTTAAAGTTGAAATAATTAGAAGTATGATAAACATGGCCCATTAATGAAAAAAGAAATCAAATTCATCAGCCTAAGTGGGACCCCCGGTGGGACAAATGTTTGCCTTTAATTACGCAGGAAAAACGCAAACCCGGAGCTGTTAAACAAGAACCGGAAGACGCCGACTTGAATAACTTGTTGGGTTTTTGCAAACTTGGGATTCTGCACCAGTGGAGACGAAAGGAAGGAAGACGTGAGGGTGAGGACGGAGAGAGGGGAGCATTCGTGAGGATTTGGGGAAGTACAGTCAGGTGTGGGTCCCAGCCCTGCCCCCTTGGGCTCCGTCTTTCCCGAGGCCACGAGCAAAGGCTGTTTCCGTCCTATTGTCCAGGCCTGGTGTTCAAAGGCACTCAGGCTGCCACAGCCACCCCACTTGCCGCCTGCCGCCACTGCTGGGCGCCTACCGGCTAAGCCCCACTGGGCCGAGACCCTCAGGCCTGCACCCCAAGGGAACCGGATTGGGGTCCAGAAGAAGTCTGTGTTGCTAAAATCACCCTGTTAAGCCATTTCCCCAACTTTCCAGGAGTGCTGCATCTATGCCTGACTCCCCGGGGCTCCCTCTTCTTGCCTCAACTTGGGGGATGTGAAAATCCGGGGGCTTCAGGCCAGATCGGCTCAGGCTGCACCTACCTTTTGACCAACCCCTCTACCCCGAGAGCTCTGGTCCCCGTGCCCTTCTTCCCGGTACCTAGACCCTGGAAGTGCAGCAGGGATGAGCAGCTGGGCCTCCTGCCGCCCGTGGGACTGTGACCAAGGGAGAGGTGAAGGGTGCTCCTCACAGACTTCAGGGTGGTCAGCGGGTTCCAGACGGCAGGCTGAGGACTGGGGCGCTAGGGGTCCCCATGTGAAAACAGAAGAAGGAAAATCTAGTGCTCAGTGAACAGAAAGGAACCTCGGCTGCTTTCCAGGCTCTAGCCCTCAAAGCACCCCAGAGGCACCCTGATTTCTCCAAGGAAAATTAGTGGAGCTTCCCCACAAGGCTAAGGACGCCATCTAGGAAATTCCAAAGGTGAGGTGAAAAGAAGGAAGAGTGTCTTTCCCTTTGGGATAAAATAATAAAATAATTATACTGTGTGTGTGTGTGTGTGTGTGTGTGTGTGTGTGTGTGTGTGTGTGTGTGTGTGTGTGTGTGTGTGTGTGTGTGTGTGTAAATCTCAAGTGAAATGGAAAACAAAATCACACCAGTGGTTAAACTTGCAGGGTTTTCCCCTCTTGTTTTGGAGGCCCAAATAAATCATTCTCTTCTCAAAACTTGAAGGAAAGATTTGCTTTCTTTTTCTTCGCTAACACCGGGCTCTGCTTCGGCTGAATTGGGAGCAGAAAAATCCCAGGCAAAAGACAGAATGCACCGAAGCCCCCCAAACGGATTTTCAAACAGGTACAAGAGGAAAGTGGGAGGCTGAGGACGCTTGGAGGGGCCTCTGGTCTACCCGGGATCTCGCTGCCACCCTGGCGGCAGCCTGGCCATCAGAGTCGCTCTCACATCTGGATGTTGTACACGTCTGCACCCAGATGCTCTGGAGGTTACCGCCTAGACCCGTACCTGACTTGGAGCTCGATTGCATGTACACGGCCACAGATATTAACTTTTACCCAAAAATGTACTCCCTAGGATCCCCGCATCCCGAAGAAGTCTGATAGCCAGCACAGCTGCCTTCTTGCCCTGCCGAAGCCAACCAGTTATTTAACTTTGCCTCCTGAATTGAAACCAGACAGTAAACACATCCAGTAGAAGCTTTGGGAGGAGGACGGGTGGGATGATGTCTTTGGCGGGCGGGACGGGGTGGGGGAAGCCTTGCTCCCCATATTATGGTTTGCGCCCAAGTTGCCCAGTGGGTCGTGTTTCCAGCCGGAGTCAGGGCTGCGGTCTGCCGGCTTACTTCGGAGAAAATCCCACTCCTCCTTTACTGGCTAACTTCCTTTTCGAAGATCTTTGTTTTCCATCTTTGTTTCCCCCCTTTCTTTTTCCATCTTCCTCCTTTCTCTTTATTTGTTTCTTTCTCTTTTTCTCTGCAATTCATTTGTTTCCTTCTCTTTTTCTGATTCTTTCTTGTGTTCCTTAGTTCTCTCTTCCTTCTTTCTTTCTTTGTTATACAATTTATTCTTTACTCTTTTCTTTCCTCCTAAATGCTTTCCTTCCCCTTGACTTTCTCCCCTAGCTCTTGTTTTTCTCTGTTGTGCTGGGCGCCCTGAGGGGGAGAGCACGAGGTTCAGTAGCATCCCTTCCCAGCCCCACTGCTCAAGCTTGGAGTTGACCTTCGCCCGCCTTCAGCCTTAACTCCACTCCTCACAAGGAGAAGTGTAGGGCTGTCAGCCGCTGGCGGCCAGGGCTCAGCAGTCACTATCAGAGGGAAGGAAAAGCAGGCGCTGGGGCACATCCTGACCAACTCCGCTGGCTCCCTGAAGTGCCCAGGTCCAGGGCTTAGGTATCCTCAAGTCCATCACCCCGAAGAAGCCTCATCCACCAGGTCTGTCTTTGGAGAAGTTGCTCCATCTTTGTCCTGACTTCCAGAGATGAACATTAAAATAGTCCCTGTTTGAGCCCACTTGATACCCCAAGGCTGGAGCTAGGGGAAATGAAGGAGTGGGGTTCTGTCCGTCCCAGGCGAGGGGCAGATCCACGGGGTCACTCGCAGGCTTAGCAGTCCAAGGCCACGTCCCTATACAGGCACCTTTGTTCTTCGAGCTCCTGGATTGCAGCCCACTGGCCTTCCTTCTCTCTCGGTCCTACAATCACTGCAACCTCTGGGCAGGCATTTCTTGTCGTCTTGAATTCTGTCTTTCATCAAACCCTTTGTGGACTTTGCAGGAGGCAGGGTTGCAGGGCTGTGTGTGCAGAGACTCTTCCCAACTTAACGGTCTAAGTCAAGGTTATGGGTCTCCACTTTGTGCAGTGGGTTGAGGGTGTGTGCAGGGCTGTATGTGTGTGTGTGTGTGTGTGAGAGAGAGAGAGAGAGAGAGAGGGAGAGAGAGGGAGAGAGAGAGATGCCTACAGGAGAACAAGAGGTTGTGATGGGGAAGGTCTAATTGACATTGTCCAAACTTTGCGGTTCTGTAAGTGTGTGTCTCAACGGCAGAGTGGCTGGGACTTTTCTAGCAGCCCCCAAAGCTGGATCCGAGGTGGACCTCAGGAAGGATTAATCCCAACCTTTAAGCCTTGTTTTGCCTTAGTCAGAGATACAGCTCCAGACATCCCCCCTCCCACCAGGACCTCAGAACCTCTCTCTCCCCAACCTCCCAGAGACCCTGAGACTTGGTTCCATGGCAAGACCAAAACTTTAAGTTTTTGAAAAAGAGAGGAGGAATCTTGTAAAACTTTTATGCCAAACAAAGTTATAAAAACTTCCCGGGCGTTGCCTTTTCCAAAGGTTTATATGAATAATAAAGAGTGCAGTCGCGTGCACACAGTTCTGGCGGGCTCTGAGCTGGGAGGGTTCAACAAACAGCATTATCCAGCCCTGGGGCAACAGGAAACCCCAGGGGCTGGCCCCTTGAGGGAATATTGGCCCAGAAACGAATTGCCCTACAGATTCCGGAGAGGGGCGGGGAGAGGGAAGGGGTGGCGCCCTTGACTCCCTTGAAGTTCAAAGTTCTTTGTCCTGGTGAGAAAAACCCTCTCTGCCTTCAATCCACTCGAGAAATTATTCCCCAGGTAGTTTCTCCTCCTCCGATTGAGAAACGGCTCCAGGTATCCCCAACTCCATTCACCTTTCAGACACCTAGTCTGTAACTTTCTTCCTTGCCTAAAGCGGAGCTCCCCTTCTTCCCCATCTGGGACACCTAGAACCTGCGGGCTTTCTCTCAGAGGCACTTCGCTGGGATCTGTGAACCGTCTTCCAAGGCGCCCTCGCATCACCATCCCCCAGCAACCTGGGGGTCTGCGTGACAAAGAAACATCAAACCCATTTCTCCTTTCAAGTCCCCTAGGTTCCCCCTGCACCCCCAAAGCCCATAGTGGGAGGGGGAGGAGCCCAGAGTGCTCTCTCAGCCCACACCACTTAATACCCTTGTAAACTCCCACGTGCGCTATAAACTTGGATTTTTACAACCAACATTCCTCCTTAGCTCCGGGAAACTTTGAACTCGGCCTCGGGTTTATTTACTGGTGGGGGGTGGGATTGGGGGACTGGGAGCTGAGAAAGGCTGGAGGAGAAGAGGCGGGGAAGGAGGTTGCGGGCAAGGGGGTAATGGAGTGGGGGTATGGGGTGTGTTGGGGGAGCCAAGACTGTCCACTGCGGATTTGTTTACTAGTTAGGGCGGAAGCGTTTTCTAACACAGGCCAGATTGGGTCGTTAAGGGCGAAATGAAACTGGGTTTAGAGGCGCGGGGTGGGGTGGGGGCACTTTATGGCGGCGTCTAGACGAGGCTCTTTTGTTCCCGGGCAGCGCCACGGCTGGAGGGGATTACCCAAAGAGGTTGAGCCCGGAGTGCCCCTGACTGCCAAGGGGGGTCGGACATCCCGGGGGCCCGAAGGTGGGTTTGTTGGGGGGACAGAAACCTCTTTTTTCTAATTTTTAGAAGGTCACCGAAGACTGGCAGCTTCCTGGGCTGGGATCATAGAAAGCTTTTGTTTTTCTTTCACCATGACACCCCGCCTTCCTTCAGAAATCCCTTCTAGAGCTGGGGATCTTTTCTGGGCTGCACATTGCAGGGAAAGTGGTAGCTTTGGATTTTCAATATTCTTCTCCAAAATCAAGAGCCATTTAGAGATCAGTATTTTGCTTTATAAGCAGGTTCTATATAGTTATCTCCATCCTATTTTATTGGAAGCACGGCTGGCAGGCCCATAGCCCTTGTTATGACTCGTGGATAAACATCATACCTAGAGATATCTCTCAAGCACAAGTGCACGCGCATGCAAACGTGCATGCACACACACACACACAGAGACGATCCTCAGCTGCATTCCTTCTGCCACTCACTACACACTGACAGTGGTTACACACCTCAGAGGACACAAGCCCTAGATGTGCATGTGGTCAGTTTTACTGCATACTATAAGCAAAAGAGTGTACATAATATTCCTTTTCGTGTGCACCCATAGGCATCCGACAGATATTTGTGTGTGGGCACATGAGGCAATTGTGGGGTTGTATATACACCCCAGTTTGCAAATTTTGTCTCAAGACCTACATTTACAAATGAGAGATTCAGATACCCCGTCATCAAAAACGACGGAACCTAGATGCAGTAGTCCATAGTCGTGGTGCTTTTTTCTTTCACTCAACAGAATTATATTGACGAAAACATTTTCTTCGAATTACAGAAGAACCGTTCCAAAGAAAAGGGAACGATGAGAGAATTGGTCCTAAACCTCTGCCCCCAAATAACGAATTTGGAACAGAGATCACCAGAGTGCCCTCAACGAATGCGCTGAAAGGACTATAGTTATCTTTATCCGGAAGAAACATGCAGCAAATATATATATGGGTGTGGTGACCATCCTCACGGGTCACCTCCTTCCCCAGCGCCCCACCCCAAGCCAACCTCTTACAAAACAGATCTCTGGGGCTTTCCACGCTGGGAGACCAATGTACAAACATCAGGGTGGCCCCAGCCTAGGGTCTTGTTGTGTCTGGAGGAGCCCAGCCATTTGTGCTTGAGGGGAAGGGGCCCAGCCCTACCCTCCCACCCTCAGGGGCTGGCGCGGTGCGGAAAGGGAGGGGGCTGGTTTCTCCCCCTCTCCCTTCCCTCCTTCAAAACTGTATATAAAAATTCCAATACAGTCTTCTCATAGAGGGAAAAAGAAGAAAAGAAAAAACGAAAGCCCTACCCTCAACCCTACACATTTAACTGCCACAGACGGAGACATCTGGTGGGAGGGCGGTGGAGCCAAGAAAATTCCTGTAAATTTAAATTCGATGATGGTTACAATTAACTCCACAACAAACGTGTGCTTAAACGGAAAGCGTTGCTGGGCGTTTGGACGCAGCTCGAGCTGCACGTGAGAAATGAGAGCTTTAAGAGTCGCAGTGGAAAGTCCTCAACTTGAGAGCGGGAGGAAGCTACCGCCGCACTCTTGCCCCTGCCCGTGGAGAGAGGGGTGCAGGCCCGCCAGCCCCGGCCTACCTCACCTTCACACGCCTGTCCTCCTCTGCTGGGCTCTGCCCGCCTGCTTCCACCTCCTCCGCCTTGGGAGCATTGAGGGTTTTAAGAGGAGAGGGGCTAATAAAAGGGTCAAATAAAATCATAATATTGAACAGAATGAAATATCTTTATTTGCCACCAAAAAAAAAAAAATTCACAGCAATCCCTCTGGGATAGGAGCCGGGTGGGGATTGCACACGTACACACGCACTCACGCACAAGGAGATGGGTGATTCAAATCTCATTCCAGGCGAGTCCTCCCCATATCCCCTCCGGGTAGAAAGAAATACTTGTGAAATTTATTTACAAAAATTCAGGCCTCAGCATGGGGGAGGCGTCCAATCCCGTCTCCCTACTGCCTCTTCCACCCCAATCTTTTTTTTTTTTAAAAAAAAGAAGGTAACAAATGCATAGACTATAGCTATAAATTCGCGGAGTGGGGCACAGCTTGGAAAAAGGTTAGGAAACCTCAACGCACCAGTTAAGAAATTTCAAAGGAGGGCTCTACACGTTCAAGGGGGAGAACAACTAGGCTTGGGCAGGGCCTGGGCACAGACAGAGGTAGGACACGACTTTGCACACCTAACACCAGGTCAAAGGAACAGAAATTTCACAGCAAGGCGGGATCACATTTAGCTGCTCCCCAGCAGTGGGGAGTGGTGGGGTAGGGACGGGGAGCCCGGGAAGTCTCCCCTCGCAGACACAGTGTCCGAGCAGATCTTCTCACATGGGCAAGGGAAGGCTTGCAGTTCGAGGACTGTAAGGCTCTGGCGCCCACTACTCACGCCCCTCCCCCCACCCAATCCGAGCAGCAAGACATTGTCGCGAGGTGTGTTTTCTTTTAAATAAAGATTCTTGGCCTCGGCGCCAACGGTGTCCACTCGCCGTGGATCAGACACTCTCCTTCACCCCCCTTTCCAGGCCCGGTCCCTGTCCCACACTGAGTCAGACCAAGGTGAAGGAGGTTCCGGAAAGAAGTGCGGGCAACGGCAGTGGGGGCCAGCCCTGGCCACAGTCCAGTTTTCCACCCGCGGAAAGAAGGCGAGTTAGAAAATAAAAAATAAAAATAAAATAAAATAATCTCCCCCTTTCCCCCCTCCCCCCAAAGGGCCCGGTCCGCGGTTACAGCAGAGGATTTCCCGAGAAATACTGCAGCCGGTCTCTGCTTAGTTTTTTTTCTTTCATCCTTCTGTTCTGAAACCAAATTTTCACTTGTCGGTCCGTCAGGTTCAGCATCCGCGACAGCTGCAGCCGCTTTTCTTTGTTGATATACACGTTGAAGAAAAACTCTCGCTCCAGTTCCCGGATCTGGAATTTCGAATAAGGGCAGCGCTTCTTGCGGGTGCGGGGGGCGTCTGGAGGGGAGGGGAGGGGAGGGGGCAAGTGCGAGGAGAGGGGAAGAGAGACACGTGAGACCCCGGCGACCCCAGCTCCACCGCCCGGCAGCCCTCCCGCGGGCGCAGCGCTGGGCCGAGCCACGATCCCCTGGCAGAGCGAGCTTGTCCCCCATCCCGGGCCACCGTGGGACCCGCGCCCCCCCCCCCTCGGACGAGGGCCGGGGCTGGCGGAGTCTGGGGGAGAAGGAAGCCAGCCGGGGCCAAGTGCGTCCCCGCAGACAACGCGCCCCCCCACACACGACTTCTGCTCAGCCGGGCTCCTCTGCCCCTTCCTGAGCTGCCCTCCTAGTGACTCTGAAAACCCGCCGCCCCGCCCCCCCAGAAATCTGGGGGAACCGCGGAGAACAGACGCAAAGAAGTGAGACCAGGCGAGAGTCGTGGGGAGGCAGGGAGGAAGCGAGCGAGCAGGCACCAAAGACACCCGAGAGCTGCTTCCGGGGGCCCTGGCGCCCCGGGACGCCCGGCGGGCCGCGCCTTCCCCGCGGCCAGGCTAGGCCGGCGCAGAGGCCGCGGGCCGCAGAGAAACGCTGAGCCCCAGGCCTGGAGCAGAGTGGAGCCCTGAGCTGCCTCGTCCCCACCCCCTGTCGCCGCTGACCCCCGGCTTGCTCCGGGTTCTGCTCAGGGACACGCGAACACAGTTTGAACATTTGGAAAATAGTTTTTGAAAGAAGCAGAGCGGCCCTCGCCGGCCTCCCCGGCCTCAGGTTCTGCTCCATTGCCTCTCTCCCCCACCACTCCCCCTCTCTGAGTTTCTCCCTGTCTTTCCCTTGCCCTCCCCTTTCTCCCCCTCCACCCCTCCCCTCCCTCCCGCCCCCCGGCAGCCGGGCTCCCCATCCTTCCTTAAATGCTCCTCTAAGTTCACGATCAAAGTTAATATAGCCCGCGATGGTGGCGCTTTCAAAAATTTCACAGACCGAGGGAGATAACGGGGAGGGGGTTCACCCAGCTTTTCCAAAGAGCCCTTTTCCCTCCGTCCCCACCCCTTCTCCATCGTAAAAAGTCGAGTCGTTGGGAGAGAGGGCTTTGTAGGTTATAATAAAATCCTTTGAATGCTTATAAAACTCCACATAAAATCGGACTGACCCAAAACACGAGGCCGTCCCCGCTCCCCTCTCCTCCCCCCTACTCTCGCCCTCCCTCTCTGGCTCCCTCCCTCCTGCCCGCCTGTTTCACGGCCGCTGCTACCTACTGGGGGCGGCTCCCTTGGCCGGCTCCTTGGCCGCCGAGTGGGCTGAACCGGACGAGCTGGGATTCGTGTTTTCCTCCTCGGCCTCGGCCGCCTCGGGCCCCGCCTCAGCCCGGGACGCCAGTCCCGAGGCCGGGGGCGCCTCGGGCTCCCCCTTGGCCTCACCCTTGCCCGGGCAGGGGGGCTCGGCGGGCGCGTCGCCACCACCGCAGTAGGCGTTGTCGAAGAAACGGTCGAAGGCTTGGGGCAGGACGCTGTTCTTGTTGACTGAGGAGTAGAAGCCGGCGGGGGCGGCGTGCGGGGCGCTGGGGTGGTGGTGGCCGCCGTAGGAGCCTTCGTTTTTCATGAGGATCTCGGTGACGGTGGAAGGAGGCAGGCACTCCCGGTGCATGAGCTCGTCGGCCGCCGCATAGCAGGAGGAATAGCTGTTCCGGTGGTGCCACTTGCCGGAGGGCTCCAGGCCGTAGGAGACCTCCCGGACCGGGGGCACTTGGGCCGGGTAGGGATAGGAGATCTGACGAGAGGGGGCCTGGGGCAGGAAGGAGGAGACCGTGGAGAACTCGGGCACGTAGTAAGTGCAACTGGGCAGATAGAGGTTGGAGGCGCAGCTCCCTCGCTCGCCGAAATCAGCGCCCCTCTCCTTGCGCGACGGCGAGCAGAAGTTGCCCAGGTTGACCGAGTTAAACATCGTTCTCTTCTCCTGCCGGCTCCAGATGGAGGTTTTGGACCTGATCTAGCGAGGGGGGAAAATTTGGGAAGGCGAGATGACGCGTTATCCGTCTTAGTCTCTCTCCCCGAGCACGTGATCCAAAGTAGATATTGTCATATATCAGTTCGGAGCACTTCGCAGTCGTAGGAGGGGTTCTCTCTTAGGTAAGATGGGGACGTTCAGGCGATTGGTTTGCAAACACCGCAGAAACATTATGAAAATCAATTGCAGATTTGTATTCGTTTTTCTCTTGACACTCCCCTCCTCTCCATTCCACAGAGCGAGCAAAGGAGGAGAGAGAGAGGGTTGGGGTGGGGTGGGCGGTGGGATGGGCGGGGGCGGGGGCTAGGAGGGGGTAATTGTATTTTTTTCTAGCTGCTGCTCTTCCCCCCCCCCAGGATTGGGAGAAGGAGGAGGGTTCTCACGTATGGGGGGGGGTCTTGCCTCCTCCCCATGATCAGCCCAAGACAGGGCTAGGGATGAGGACCTCTTTCCCCACTGCCTGATTCTGCCAGAGATGTGAATCTTTTCCCCCAACTCTCAGGGACTCTTACCCCACCAACCTGAAGAGGGTCACAGCGCGTGTTTACAAGAGTTTGAAGAAGTCGATTCTTTTCCTGGCCAGGGCTGGCTATCAAGGCTCCCTTTCCCCTTTGGAGAGACTCCCTGGAAGTGTATCTGAAGTTTCCCAAAGGTGAGGCGGCCCAGCAGCAAGCCAGTGTCCCAACTTTGTCTGGCTTGCTGTGCTGCTGGCGGCTAGGGACTTAGATTAGTCATAAACAGTGGTAAGCAGTGAGCCAGCCGCCCAGCCGGTGCCTGGCGAAGTCTGGGAAAAACCTTCTCTAATGTTGTGTTAAATATTTAGTATGAGAGAGTGGCCCTGGGTGAATATTTCATGCCTGACTTTATTGTCAATCAATGCACAGAAAGCTACATCCACTGTGGATTTTTTAAGTCTCAAACCCGCAAGAAAGAGGTTGGAATGAGAGTCCTGTGTCTTCTCTGTCAGGGGCCCTTTGGGTTGGTGGTTCAGTCTCAGCTTCTTCACTGAAAAGAAGCCCAGTGTCGGCTCTAGGAAGGATATGGTGGAGGGACTGGGGTTGGGGCTCCTATCGTTGGACGATTTGGGGGCTGTGAGGTGGATGGTGGGGCCAGGTACAGGTCTCTGGAATAGACCAGCAGGGCAGTGGAAGGGAACTGAGGACCCTGGGTGGGCTGGGCAGGGCCAGGGGTCACTCTCTAGTGGAAAACCCCAGCCCCTCTCCCTGCTCCCCGGGGGGCTGCAGCCAGGCCCTGGTGGGTGCCACTTTCCTGTTTCTCAGTCCTGCCCTTCCCTGCCAGCCTCCTGGGTGGCTGTGACCCCAGAGGTGGACTCAGCGGTTCTGAACTCCCTTGCCTTTCTTCCCACAGGACGCGTCTGAGCAGCTGAAAATCAGTTTATTGAAAGGTTCTAGACTGGGTACCAGAGCAACTGCCCACAAGCAGAAAGCAACCTGGCATCCAAGGAGGAGCCACTAGGGCATCATCTGTTCTGTTCAGATCAGCAGGAGGAACTGAAGCCCCCGGGGACGCAGTCCACCGCACCCTTAGGAAAAGCCAGAAATGGCCCAAACCCTCTTTTAACTCCTAACCCTTGTTTAAAATTGGTTTCCACTGTAAAAATATTATTTGTATTTGATTTTCCTTGTTGAACTTGACAAGGTACTGAGGCCCCGATAGTAGATGGGGAAGACACAAAAAATGGTACCTTGAGCCCAAATACAACCCCTCCCCCAATCATTCTTTCCCAACCCTCCTGTCTCCTCAAATTTGCCTTAGAGCAACCCCTGGGTTGGAACAGCCTTGGCCATGGGTCCCATTCTCAGGGAGGCTCTGGCATACCCACGGATAGGTCCCTGGCATCCCTCTACCCATTCATTGCTGGGCACTGCTTCCCGAGCTCTCCTTTAGTCCTGGCCGGATCTTAACTAAGGGCCAGATCTTAACTAAGGGCAAAAAGGAACTAGATTAGGACTTTGCTAACGAGAAGGCTGCAAGAAAAAAAAAAATCTGTTGCTTTTCCTCTTTCCCCTACCTCTTTTTATAGGGTGTACTGGGGCCGGCATTTTTAATTATAATGATGGGGAACTATGGACTATGGCTTTTATGGGGTTTGTGCTCTCCTCATTAAACTCGAGTTTATTGGAGGCAAAATGCTCCCCAAACAGTGATGGGAACTGGTAAGAGGGAGCTGAGAGGTACCCCTTGCAGAGGTGTGGACAAGCATTCAGAATCTCCACTCTGGCTTTCCCCACTTCCCGCCAGGGCCCTGGTTCCCCCTCAATCCTGGCCTCCTGGGCCTTGTGGGGCCCAAGCCCCCAAGGCACATTCTGCACCGCCAGGGCCGACAGTGGGGAGGGGGTTTGCTTCCTGTGAGGAGACAGCTGTGGGCCTGAGCACTTGAATTTGACCACCAAAGTTTATTCCAGGGCCACCATAAAAGTGAGCCAGGCTGCTACAAGGAGCTGCTGGCGGCTCTGTTTCCTTGAAACAAAAAAAGAAAGGCAAGAAAGAATGTCAAAGGAGCGGATGTTCAGGAAATTCTAGGGTCTCCCAATAGAGGCTTGTGAACATTAATATTTTTCCCCCTAAAATTAAGGCACAAAGTTCAAAAAAAATTTTTTTCTAGTTTTGGTCTGACTTTTAATTTTTTAACAACTTAAAAAAATCCCAACAACTGGAGGTTGCTGCTGGGGTCAAGGAGAGAAGGCCTTGGCTGCTGAAGTCGGGGAGACATTGATTGGCAAAAGTGCCCACGGTGTGGGCGAGTGGCCTCCCTGCCCAGTCCTAGGTCCAGGCCACCCTGAAGCATAGGCTGAGCTGCCTGCCCCAGCCGGCATCCCTGAGCATCTGTGCCTCCCCCGACGTGAGACCCAAAATCGGTCCCCAAGTTGATTCCCAGAAGCCCTGGCAAGCCCCACGCTGCGGAGAGGAGGCTGCTTTCCCCCCTCATCTCATGGGTGCCTGTGGCCTCTCCACCTACTGGAGTCCCAGCTTTCACCTGAAATCCTCCTTAGCAGGGCCATCCTGCCCGCCCCACTGACTCTGGGTGGCCTCATTCAGGCAGCTAGCAGGCAGCTGCGGTCTGGGCAGCCGCCTCGGTACTCTGGCCAGGGCCACGACAGACTCTTCCCTTTCACACACAGACACCAGAGGTGGCTTCAGAAGGGGGCAGTATCTCCAGGTCCTAGCCCAGCACCCCACACACAGTACTGGGCCCCCTCAGAGCTTGTCCACCTCCTGCTGCTGCTCTGGAGAGAGCAGACTGTGGTAGGGAAAGGGGCCCACCCCACAGACCAAGAACTGGGAGGAAACCCCAGTTTGGAGAAAGGGGGCCCTTAGAGCTCTCCAGTCTGTAAGTTCCGTTTGTGTGGGGTCAATAAAGAGATAGGCAATCAGCGCATGGACACCCTCAGTGGATCCGAGGCTGGGCCAGCGAGGATTGCATCCTTTTGCACAAATCTCTCTCCCTTGCAATGCCACTGAGTTTAATAATCCCTTTAATGTGCTTGGGGATTTTCAGGCCAGCGGTTTATCCTGCACCCCGTGACACCTCCCACCCCCAGCCAGGGAACTAGAAGGGAAAGGGACTGCCAGTTCTCAGACTCCCATCTCTCCTCAGCCCTGGCCATTGCCCCAAGCCCAAGGCCCCAAGTCAGGTCACCTAAGAGGACGCTGCTCCAAGGTTCCTCCGGCCCCTGGACAGGAAAGGAGGAGGGAGAAGGGCAGCCCCTCTGCCCCCACAGCCCCACCCCCTTTCCTCTTCGGAGGAGGGATTGTCCTGGGAGGCTAGCAACGCGACCCCATTTCTCCCAATAAAAGTCCCATTTTACGAGCCAGTTTCACTGGCCCCTCACCAAATGCTCTAAAATCAAGGAAATGTCTTAAAAGCAGTCTGGAAATGGAGCCCCTACCATTGGACCTTGGTCTCCAAACTCAGCTGCAACAGCACACACACACACAAAATGCCTTTTCTGGGCAGAACTGCAGTGCTGAGCCACCCAGATCTCCGAACTCTTGGCCCAGTGCAGGCCGGGTTGGCCGGAGCCGCCATTCCCCGGCTTCAGCGCCTACTTAGGCTCGGACCCAGTCCTCGCAGATCAAAGTGAGCTGGCGGCATTTTTATGAGATCAACTTCAGTGGCTCGTTACTTGTGATCAGATGCCTGGGTTGAAAATGCAAAAGGGAACAGCCCATCAACCCGAAAAGGAAAAGGAGAGAGAGAGAAGGCGCAGGCATGGGGTGAAAAAATTCAGGTGACACATAGCAAGAAGATTCCAGTCACCCACAAAAAAGACCCTTTGCCTGCAGCAAGAACTGTTTGTGGGTCAGTCCCAGCCTCCAGGCCCTGCCATTTCTCCCCGGTTTCGGGAGCCAGGAAACCTGACTTGCCTGTGTTCTGAAGCCTGATACGAAAGCTTCCACAGTGTGGACCTGCCACGTGGGGCAGAATGTGGCCGCCTGCACTCCCTTGCCCCAGCGGGGAAGTTGCCTTCTGCTCACGATTCAAAAGTCTCTCCCATTTTGCTGCTCTCCTCTCTGAGGTCTCCGTGGTCCTCCGGTCGCTACAGCCAGAAGTTGAGTTACAAGAAGATTCGCCAGAGATTTATCGCCTGGCCCCAAACTTGGAGAGCCTCGTTGTCATAAACAACCGTCTATTGTCTAGACTTTTATCTCCGGGTATGGATCGTGCATTATTGAGGCTCAGGAGACACGGGCCTTGCTCTGTGGGGTGTGCGTGCAGCTGAGTGCTTGCCCCCTTGCCCCCAGGGGTTTCTGTGGGTAGGTTTAGGAGGGGACTCAAGTGTGCGTGTGCCCTTGGAGCTGGGCAGGTATACCTGAGTGTCCAAGGGTGAGGGCTCGAAATGGGGAAGGTCTGTCTGCCTGGGAATGTTCTGGTGCATGTACTTGTGTGTTGGGTCAGAATTTGTCACGGTATGCTTGTTTCTCGGGCATTTTAAGTGTTTCTGTCTGGGCTTTTGCGGGTTTTATTAACCTGTATCCGCTTGGCCTGTTATGTCCCTTGGAAGCAGATCATCTGGTGTTTTTCAGTAGTGGGCCCATTGTGTGTGTGTGTTTGGCTTCTCTGAGAAAATGGGTTAGGGTGATACCTTTCCAGTCTCTCCCTCAGATTTCTGCACCACCTCAGCCTAAATCACACCTCAGCCTCTGCCTTCACCACAACGTCTTGCCTTGCTTCGCTCACTGCAAGTCCCTGCCTCTCCCAAGTGACTACCAATTTTCTGTCACAGACACAAAATACATTTTTGCAGGATGAGGTCTGGCTATCTTTGCCTTTCCCACACTAGGGGGAAATGTCGCAGCTCGTAGTGAACTCCCTCCCTTCTTGGGGCTCCCCTTCTCTGGGCTGAGGGGGACATCAGAAAGGGCTTCCCCAGTCCACTCTGACCTTTAAAGATACTCTCCAAACAACTCCAGATAATGACAGAGAGGGCCTGCCACTCCCTCCCTGGCGCTTCCCGGCAGCAACTGTCCTCACCCTGGCCACCCCCTCCTCCGCCCCTTGAGCCCAGGCAGTAGGACGTTTGCCCAGATTAAACGTCAGTGGGAGAGACACTTATCACCTTAGATCTCAGGGTCAGAGGCTGTTTTTGAAAGCCAGGCTCCTTTAACACCAGCAGAGATAATCAAATCCTCCCCCTTTGTTTCTCATGATCAGAACACAGGGTGGCAGGGCTCCAGGCATACAGGCCTGGGAGCTCCCTGCCTGCCCCCACCGCTCCTGGCAGCTCCCACCTGGGCCCCAGACCCCACTTCAGGTCCCAGATAGTTCTTAGGCACCCTCAACCAGGTAGGTCAAGTGGGACGGGACTGATCCCAGACTCCGTCCGGTTTTCCAGTTGAGAAGGGTGTAGGTGACAACCAGCAGGGGTTTGTGGGGCATCAGATTTAACCAGAAGCCCCCCATCAGTGCACCCCTCCCTTCCCTTGCCATTAGAATTCCCATTTCTCTCTCTCTCTCTCTCTCTCTCTCTCTCTCTCTCTCTCT
>NW_020837952.1:5137215-5241640 GCF_003676395.1 Aethalodelphis obliquidens | reverse complement strand
GCTGCCCGCTGCCCGCTGCCCGCTGCCGGCTTCCCGCAGCCCAGCCCGCCGCCGCCTCCACTCCGGAACTCGCTTTCCCTCCAGCGTGCAGGCTGCGGCGTCGCCTTACTCCGCCTCTGTCCCTGCCTCCCTCCATCCCTGCCTTTCCCCCACGTCTCAGACCAACAGATATCTAATATACTTGTCTAGGCTGAGCCGGCTCAACGCTGGGGGATCGCAGCCGCGTTACAGGGTCCTAGCGCGGCGCGCTTCGCTCCCCGTCCCTCAGCTGCAGCCCCCTACTTTGCTAGTTGCCGGGTTCAACAGCTTCTCTCTCGCTTTGCCGCTTCTTCCCCCTTTCTTTCCGCCTCTGGATATGAGAAATAAATAAATCCACGGCTCCTGCCTCATCAGCCCTCCCCACTCCTGCTGCCTCACTCCCCCTCCTCCTTACCGAGTGTACCGCCTTGTTTTCGAAGAAAATCTTAATAGTCAGACATCTAAGCTGTAAATGAACATTTTTTTTCTTTGTGACGGCTAATTTTCTCTCCAATTCTTACGTCTTGCTCCGCTTCGCGGTGGAATGGAATGGATTTAGAAGTCTGCGTATGGGAGGGGGGGAGTGGAGAGATGGAGCCCAGAGTTACAGGCGGTGGCGAGAGATACGGAAGACGGAGAGATACGGAGAGAAAAAGAGGCATTGGGGTGGGGAGAGGAGGGAGGGAGAGGGAGGGATGGATGGAGGGAGGGCGGGAGGGAGGGGGCCCCAGCTGGCGGGAGCGGAGCCAGAGAGAGAGAAAAGGAGAGAAAAGTTTCCCGGAGTCTTCATTAGTTGACTTCTCTGTCCACTGCTTCCCCCAGCCGGCCGAGCTCACCCCCAATAAAGGAAGGAGGGGGGGGGTCTTTTTTTTTTTTTTTTAAGGCCCCAAAGAGTCCAGTGTTTACAAGACCAGAAATGCCACGGCCACGTCCTGGCAGAAAGAAAGGCTGAAATGGAGGACTGACGCCTTCCTTATAAGGTACGATGCTAACTTGACCTTCACTTTGTCAGGGCGCCCCCCGCCCACCCAGACCGCTGCAGGCGGCCAGGCAGAGCCCAGGCGACCCTGGCCTCTGCCTCCCTGCTTCTTTTTCTCTGTCAAATCTCTCCTTTCCTTTTTTTTCACTTCATCTTTTTCTCTTTTGTCCTTTTCTTCACTTTTTCCTACCTTTTCTTTCTTATTCCCTTCCTTCTCTTTTTCCCCTGCTTTTCTTCTTCCTGCCCCTTTCCTTTCACTCATTCCTTTTATTCTTGCCCACTGGTTTCATGGTTTCCCTTGATTCTCTCTTGCCCAGCTCTCTATTGCAATCTCTCTCTCTCTCTCTCTCCTGATCTTTTGAATCCCGGAAACAAGAATAAATATTTTGAGTACTCTCCCATCCCCACCCCAGCTGACCTCCACAGCCCTAGCCTGGCCTCTGCCCCCATCCAGGTATCCCTGGGGAAGAGGGTCCAGGAAAGAAGGCCGATTTAGGATTATAGGGGCTTCACTCTGGGCCCAGTGCCCACTTGAGGATGGCAGTGAATTTGGTTTTGGTAAGACTCTGTTTTCCTCTCACTGGCCTCACCCGCCAAGTCTCTGTGACCCTAGTCGTCTTGAATGGAGGACGAAGCCCTTGTTGTGGCAGTATGGGGAGAGCAGAGACCACTGCTCTTGAGACTAAGGGGGAGACTTAAGGACCAAATTGTTGTTTGCCCTTCTCTCAGCTTCCAGCCCCTAAAATCCTAGAGATTTCACTTAAGACCTTTGGGGAGGGAATTTAGAGAATTAGGGATTTCTGGAGATTCCCACACACATGAAAATAGGAAAGAGATAGATTATCCAGGCCTCTCTGCTTTGCCTCTTGTTGCCTCCCATGCTCCAACAAAGCCTCGGACATTAACTCTAATCATATCTTGTGTGGCTATAAAATAAATGATATTATGGACACCCCTATAATTATCTATTATTCACTTACTTGTGATAATTAAAATACTGGATGAGGCAGATCTATGCAGACAATGTAAAGCCAAGCAAATATCCTGGAAAATGAAAGTGAATCTGTGTCCATTCTTGAGTATGTTCCAGAATCTGTAAGCCTGCTAGGACCTCCTGGATTTAAAAGTAGCCATCTTGTAGGGGATAGGGTCATATTGGGAGACGCTACCACTTCCTTTTCCCCCCTACATCCCACTTCTCCTCCTCCTTTGCACAGACACCAGAGAGGATCAGACAATCAAAGGGAAATTCTTTCTCTCTCCCCCTACAATTATCCAGATAATTGCATGAATTCTTCCTTGAACATTGCTGTGTAGTCAGGGTTGAGATTTCAGCAGGAAGTGCAAGGGACAGGATTCCAAATGGGGGAAGCTGAGAGAGAGTCCTGTGTTCTTACATTCCCATACTTTATAGTTCTGTCTAGTGTTACATTGTTTCTTCAGGCAAAGATCTTTGTTCGCTTTCAGTCATATTTCTCCCTTCCCCCTCCCTTTCTCTCTCTCTCCCTCCTCCCTTTTTCCGGTCCCTTTAAAGGAGACCCAGATCATCCTCTGCTCTTAATAGATGACTATAAAAGTAAAATTAATTCCCCCCTGCCTTTTAATATCAATCTCTCTCTGTTAAGTATGCACATTGGTGAGAATAAACAGAATTAAGTGCTGCAACCCAAACCAGCAATTATATCCAAGGGTTTTTTGGGGGGAGTGTTTGGTTGTTATTTGTTTTTTTGTTTTCCATTGGGCTTATCTGGGAGTGTTTACTCTGCCGAGAGATAACCAGGGGGTATTTGTATTATTTTTACAAGCTCATTGGGGCCTGAGCCAGTACCAACCTGGTAGAAAAAGCAACCATGAAGCCAGAGAGAGAGCCAAAGGAGGGAAGAGAGCGCCAGATGGAGATGAAAAGGAACCACGCGGAGAAATGCAGGGAAAGAAGGAGGCGGCAGGTCCCGGAACAAACGTGGCAGAGGGCAAGACAGGCACTCAAGGACAGAGGTTTATGTATTTTTATTAAATTTTTTTAAAATTTGGGGCTCAGTGAAGAGAAGGGACGACTCAGGAAAGGGGAGGGGAGAGGGGATTATTCGAGTTACAGCGTGACCACCCCAGAAGGGGAGAACACTGGATACACCAGATCCTCGGTGATCCCCGGTGCTGGTGCTGGAGCAGGAGCTGCACTGGGCTCGCTCTGGTTCCGATTTGCCGCCGTCCCACAGCCCGTCGGGCTGGGCTATCGAAGCCCCCCCTCGCGGCCACCAGGGCTTCCTCGCTCTCCTTATCATTCCATCTTTATGAAGAGGCTTGTTAACAAGACCAGCGAGCTGGCCACGCACATCTATCTCTGCCGCTCGAGCTCAGCCAAGCAGCGGCCGGCGGGGGCGGGGTGGGGAGGGGACTGGCGAGGCACTAATTAATTGATTTCTTTGGACAGTAAAGTATGGCCGCATCTACATGGAACCTATCGACTCATAAACAATATCTCTGTTGGGTGTGAGTGTATTGTCTCTCAAAGAATTTTTCCATAGGCGTGTGTCATGTAGTCCAGGATTTTTAGCTGCTAAAGAAAGACCCAAGTGGGTTTCATTTTTAGGGGGCCAGATCGGAGTTAGCTCAGCTCCAGAAAATACTTTATGACTGCCTCTGAAAAAGCGTTGGGAATGGGTTTTGTTGAGAAAAACTTGGGTTATTGGATAACCTTTCCCAGTTGCTTGGTTAAGGTTAAGGATGGGAACTGGAGTCGAGGAGTTGGGCAGGCCGGAGTCCTCTTCCCGGTCGTCTGGGACGGAGTGGGGCTGCTCTCAGATTTGAGAGGAGCATAGAAGACAAGGTCCAGCCTTTACTTCATACTTCCCTGGACTTGAGTTTTTAAAGTAAATTTTAAAAAAGTTAAACAAACCTTAGCTTTCAAGAAGCCCTTGCATGCCCAGCACACAGCCGGAACCTACCTGTTACACACCTCACCTGGTTGCTGCTCTTCCTTCTTTCCCCCTTTCCTAACTGGCAGCTCAGAGTAACTATATTTATATTATATCTAGAAGAACACATCCTGAGACAGAAGGGGTAACGTAATTATACAATGCTAATTCCATACAGGAGTGGTTATGCAGTCAGACCCTGCCGCAAACAGGACCTAGGGCTCTAAATATAGACCCTGACCTCAGACAAGAGAAGCAACAGTTAAATAGAGATAGAAGACCACTCATATAAATAATCCACGTAGACACAGAAGGGGGTTTGTAAAAGACAGAAATAATAGAAATACAGAACAGAAAAGAGGTTCAGCTGATAGAGAATGTCATTGCCAATGCCTGAGCTTCCTCCTGCTACTGTTTTTAAGATTGCCAGAGAAATGTGTATTATAAATACAGTAATATGTGAAATCAAAGTATGTACTTCAATGTATTTGGTACTCATACACCATGTGTACAAACATAATTCACAGAATATATTTTTCATACACTGGGTTGATAGGCACTTTGTGTATATATAATAACATGATGTATATTTTTCATGCAGTGTTTTAATGTGGATATATTAATATCTGGATGCATTGTCCATGTACTGATTTTATATGCCCTTTGGAGTGTATACATCCATGGAGCTAAATAGATGTAGGACTGTACCTTCCCTGCGCAGGATGTGTGCAAGTGTACTGTTTAATCTATGTAAATGAATTTTTACATGTAATGGGTATACATGCTATATGTAATCTTTTCCCAGGAGGTTGTTTTCCCATACAATAGATAAGAGTGCCTCCATATGTATATTTTCTAGAGAAATATATTTTCCATGCCCAGAGTACATGTAATACAGATGGCTGTGCATTTTAGACTGTTTCAGTATATCGGTTATGTCGTCAGTATGGCCAAGCGTGCATTTTGTGGAACAGCTTTTCGATGCTCCGAATGTGGACTGTGCGTCTTTCACAGGGAGCTTTTCTAGCAACAACTGCCGGTGAGTTCCGCACAGACCGGTCGTTGAAGGAAGTTCTCCACTCCGCTTCAGGGAAACTGACAAACGGAAGGCTTATCTCGGAGTTCCCAGGAAGCGGCTCCGGCTCAGAGAGGAGAACTCACCCCCAGGCAACCGGCTGGGTCACAATGGCTAAAGGTCCGCTGCGTTTGGTCTCATCCAAGCCCAGTTCCTCGGCTCCGGTGCCAGGCTCCCTCGGGCGGCACAGCCTTTCGGAGCTTGGGGCAGAGCCGCCGGCGGTGACGAACCCGGCGGGAGGGCGGGCCGCCGCTGTGGGGACGCCGCGTGCCCAGCAGAGGGAGGGCACCTGGGAGAAAGGCCTGGTTCCCGCAGCCCGGCAGCGCCTCGGACTCGGGCTGTTCTTTGAGGTCACCCACAAACCCACGGAGCGTCCCCCCGCCCCCGGGCTGTGGCTCAGGGCCGAGCGGCTGGGCGGGTCCGGGTCTTCGCGGTCTCCGCGGATCTGGCCAGCAGGGGTCATCCGGTCCTTCGCGGGAGCCGGCGGCCCTCGCGCGGCGACCGGAACTGCCGGCTCTGTTCGGGCGGCGGGGCCGGGGCTGGGAGGCGCGCCGGGTTTCCTCTCCCCGGGACCCCGGGCACACCGGAGCCGGGGTCGGGCCAGGCGGGCGGGGAACTGGACTGAGGCCCCGGAACCCTGTCCGCCGGGCCGGGGCACGCAGCGCTCCGGGCGCGGGGAGGGGAGCGAACGGCCAGGCGCCCGCGTCGGCCACCAGCGGCCGGCGGGCCTTTGTCTCGGGGCCTCCCCTGAGCGGCGATCGCGAGCTCGGACCCCAGCTGCCGCGGTGCTGCGCGTCCGGTGGCGGAGGGCCCGGGACGCACGCTTCTCCGCGGAAAACCGGCAGCTCCGTCTCGACAGAGGCGGATACCGAAGGGCGGCCGCTCGAGCCTAACGCTCGGCTTATACGCGGCTGCGGGATCCCAGGCCTGCAGCCCACCTCGCGCTAAATTACACCGAGACCTTCGGCGCCTCCCTGTGCCTGCCGCGCAGAGAGGGTTGGGGGCTCCGGGGTGCGTTTCCCCCACGGGTCGGGGGCCTAAAAACCGCTCCTACTTTCCTGGTAATGGCGGGGAGGATGGGCGGGAGCTCCGGCCGGTCCGGAACCCAAGGTCCCGGGGGTTTGATTTTTCGAAGATCGGGGCCGGCGGTCCCTGCACCGCTCTGGGTCTGAGCCATCGATCGCGCCGGGTTTCCGGCTGCATTAGCATCCACAGAGCCCGGGCTGCCGGGCCCGTCTCCCGCCCGCTCGATAGTGGCTTTAAATACCCTAGCTGCGTGTACGCAGCTCAGACTGGAGTAGAACTGGGTGATAATCAGGACCAAATACACAACTCATTTGAATGGCATAAGCTTACACATACACAACAGTGAAATTATTTTTCTACCTGGATTATCCAGATAACTCTCTCCTTTTCTTGTTCCTCAAGACCCAGTTAGAGACACAGGGTGCCTTGTCTTAAATCAGTGGAGTAAATTGTAGTTTGAGGGCTTAAGCCAGACAAATACTTGCAAAATAGATGCAATCTTTGCCCAGATCCAGAGCTCAGCCAGGTCCTGGGTATTTGGGTTGTGGCTGCAGCCATGACCTTCTCTTTGGCCAGGAGACCCAAGGACTTGTTATTCAGCCGTTGGGAGGAGGTTATAGTGTTTTTCCTTCTCTGACAGCTTCCCCAGTTATTGAGTCTCAGGGCCTGCATAGACAAAACCCAACAAGGAACCTTCTCTCTCAGATCTGCAGTGTCTCTGGGAATAAACCAAGGGAATAAATTAAAGGCCAGTTATTCCTGACCTCTCTAAATTCCCTCTTTCCTATTTAGCCAGAAATGCCTTCACTGTTAACTCTCCCTGTATAGATGTGGCTTAAGAAGAGGGTAGTCTCTTGCCTGGATTCACTGGGATTCAGACCTCCCCCCACCTTTATTCAGACTCAAGGGTAGCCACTCAGTCCTTCCCCTACACCACCAGCTCAAGGCTGCCAGAAGCTATCCAGTCCCCAGCCTGCCCCGAACTCTGTGGGCCCTTTATAGGAGTACTCCTAAAGCTTGGGATCTCCTTCCTGCCCGAATCCTTCAGATGCACACTCAGCAGGGGACTGGGGCAAAGGGAGGATGGGATTTGGTCTAAATCTGCTACTTTTCCTAGTTGCAGGAGTAAAGAAAGGAGGCGAGAAAGAGAAAGAAAGATTCCAGGGCAGGAGGCGTGGCTCGGGAGGCTGGGCTCAGAGGGGGGCTCTTGTTATTCTGGAGCAGGCCCAGGAGGGTGGAGGGGGAATTTGGAGGAGACTTCGTGATTGGAGCCTGGCTGTGAGAAAGGGAAACTCGGGGATCAGAGGCTCACGGGTGGAGGCAGAGGGAGGGCATCCCATCCATAAGGAAGGAGTGGGGTGGAGGTGCAGAGGACTCCTGGGCTCAGCTGAGACTAGACTCTGGCCTGGACCTGGGCCTCTCTCTGTCACGGCCTGGAGGGGCCGCAGCTGACAGAGGCGGAGCCTATTTCACCAGCTTCAAGGGGTCTTTAGTACACTCTCCAGTCATCTTGCAGTGCACAAAATGTGCTCTCAGAGTGAAGCCACAGGGTTAGAACCATCAGGGTGAAGTGTGGACCCACCAACCCCTGCCCCTACCCCATAGCACTCTCACCATCCCAGCTCCAACCAGCTCTTGCCCCTACCCTGGCTTCACTTCTTGGAGATCTTGCAGCTCAGACTTCCTTTTTGTGGTGCTGAAGGTAGTTTCAGCCTCCTCCCGGGCTGTCCACATTATTTTTACAACCCCACGACTCCTCAGATATCCCTCTCCTCCCCGCTAATCTACCATCCCCCAATTTTCTCTCTGCTAGTAATTGCTTGGGACTGGAGATGGCAGCTCATCAACAGATCTTGGTTGCTGGTATATTTTTGTTGCCCCTGCAACCGCTCTTCCTTTATTATTATACGTTTATTATTTTTATTATTCACCTGGGCTGGAAAAAGTAAAGTGGGGGAACAGCTAGGAGGTTGGGGATCCCATTCTTTCTGGGCATAGGAGACCGTGTGTATGGAGCCAGTTTAAAATTTTTCTCTCAAAAAAATCACATCATCATACCATCATGTTTTAATTATTATTATTAATATTAATATGATGAAGCAACTCTGTACAAGGACTATATAAAGGGAAAACGTGCTAGAGACAGACGTTTGCATAGGAGGGCACACTACAGAGAACCGGGGAGGGAGGAAAGGAGGGCATCTACCCACAGGGATCACGCTAGGTACTAGCAACAGACACAGAGAACAGGACACAGATTGACAGAGAAGCTCACAGAAATCAAGTTTAAAGCGACAGGAAGAGAATATTGCATATCTTTGTCCCCCCACCCCGTTTGGAGTGTTTTGGTCTCCTTTATTAAGCTGCGAGAGTCAGGCTGGAGTGCTGAAACTCAAATCCAGCACCCCAGAGACCAAGAGGTCACAGGAGGGGCTGTATGAAGGGGTACATGGGTGACCAGGCAAAGAGGGGAGTGCCTCATACCCAGCGCCAGCCCACAGGGGAGTGTGCAGACAGCTGGAACGGTGGTGATTTCTGCAAACGTGTACATAGGTTAATGTGGGTGGGGAAGTGTGTCAGGTGCCCAGTGGGGGATGAGGGTATGTGATTGTACGGCTACTCTGCAGGGCTGTATTTGGGGATATGAGGCTGCCTCTTTGCAAGTACAGTCAGGAGAGTGGTGTGGGCCAAGTGCTGTACTGGGCAGCTGTGCCTATATGTTTGCCCATGCCTCTGCACAGTCTTTCACAGGGACTTGAATCTGGTGGGAGAGTGGATTGCCTTTCCAGGGTGTGGAAGGAGAGACTTTCCCCAGGTGGGAAGAACTCCAAGCTGGCGGGCCAGTTTCACACTGTCCAGGCTGGGCTTAACTCCCATCATTCCCCTGCTTCTCGCCCTCTTGATCCTGGCAAGGGTGGGTCAGCAGGTGGGAGGTTGGGGGACTCTCACCAAGGGGAATCAAAACAGAGTGCAAGAAGGCAGGGGGGCTCCTTCACAGCTTCTCTTTCGGAAGCCAGCCTGGGATCTACTGGGCTGGGGCTGGGGCCTGAAGGGGGCTATGAATAAAAGGCCCTCGGCTGGAGAAGCCACTTTCTGGCCTCCAGTGGGTTTTGGGGATGTGCCCTTCCCTCTGCTCTGGTCCTCCTAATCTGCGGCTCCCTGGCCTGGGGGCGGAGACAGCGGATCCTGAGACAAAGGGCGCCGTTGGGGAGCAGGTGGAGTAGGGGTGGGTAAAAGAGAGAAAGGAGTTGGGTGGGGGGCTGCAGTGCCCCCTCCTTCATTGTCACCAGCCTGGGAAACCCGGGCTGAGCGGGGGCCTCCGCGGCCGGTAGCCCCTTTTAGGGGCGGATTCTCTTCCCGCCTCGTAAATTACGCCGGTCCAGCCTCCGGCCGGCCGTGACCGTGAACGCCAGCGGCGAAGGGAGAATCTGCAGCGGCTGCCAGAAACTCTCTCGGCCAATCAATGCCGCGCTTCGCAGCTCCTTTTACAGCTTCCTGGGCTTCCCGGAGGGCCAGGTGGAGGTCCCTGGGGTGGCTACTGAACCCGAGGCTGCGTCCGCTCAGCTCTCAATTCCCCGCTTGCGGCTTCCGGTCCGCAGCCGCCTCAGCGGCAGGAAGAGTGGATGGCAGCACACCTGTGAGCGAATGGGCGCAGGGGGCTCGGGAGAGGGCTGGGGACCAGGAGACGGTTCGGGTGGCCTGCCCTAGAGGGGACAAAAGCCTGATCATCACCTTGTCCACAGCCGGGTCTGCCAAATGCTTATGCCTGGGCCTGCTCTGTGTCCAGGCCTGGAGGACCCAGACCCCAGCGGACCTGGACATTGCTGATCATTCTGTTCTCCCAAACCACACTTCCTCCTAGGTCCCCCCACTTCCTTCTGCCCTCCCAGAGCTACCCTGACCCCTTCCCTGCTCTCTGCCCATCCTCCACTCTTGCTCCCTCCTCGCAGCCTCTCCTAACCCCAATAACTGCAAGTTCTGAGAGCCTTAGTCCCACTGTCCCCACCCTCGCCTACTCCTGCAGGCAGACAGACCTAAGACCACGGAAGGAAAGTGGTGGGAGGGGACGCCTGAGTCACCTTTCCTCCAGATCTTCAGACGGAGGCCCAACGCCCCGGTCCCATGTCAAACTAGCCCCTCCCCAGCGCCTCAGCCTTCCCTGCCCCTACCCCCTGCCTGCAGCTGTGGGCTTCCTCTCCCTGGCTGGGTTCTTCCCTTCTCTCTGGGACCTGGCAGGGTCTGCTGGGGGGTGTGTGGGAGGGAACCACGAACAAAACAGACAAGAGGACGTCCCAGGAGGACCTGCCAGAGACGCCTGGCGTTCTAAGCGGGGACTGTGTCCCAGGCAGTGCCCCCTCTTTGCTCTCTGCCAGAGACAGGCTCAGTCTGGGGCTGGCGCCCGTGTCTTGCCCCCTAAAAGAAGGAGAGAGCTTGCTCCCTCAACAGAAGTCTTTTCTTTTTCATTCTGCGGTTCTGAAACCAGATCTTGACCTGCTGGTCACTAAGATTCAAGCGGTCTGAGAGTTCCCTCCGGCGCTGCCTTGTGATGAACTCGTTCACCAGAAACTCGCCCTCCAGCTCCGCCAGCTGCAACTTCGAATAGGGTTTGCGCTTCTTCCGTGAGCGGCTGTGGATCGGGTACCAGGGCGCGCCTGGGTGGAGACGAACCAGCAGGGTTGGCCAGGGGACCAAGAGGTGACAAGCCCAGTACCGTCGGTCCTTCCCCAGCCCCTTTCACCTTGGCCTAACACCCGACCCCAGGCTCTTCCTCTCCTCTCTTAGGAAGACTCCCATCCCCTCCAACTCCTCTGCCTCCATCAATCTCTTTTTCCCCTTTCACTCTTTCTCCTTGCCTCCCCTACTTCTCACTGCAGTATCCCAGAACCTTCCAAATTCCTATCCTCTCACTTCTCCCCAAACCTCTTCTTCTCCAGGATATCCTGGCCCCTTCCTCTCACATCCTCCAGGATGGGGTCCTGATTAGTTAGAACAGACATGAGCGAGTGACAAGAGACAACCACTGGCCTTTCTTTAAAAAAAAAAAAAAAGTAGGTAATGGGGGCCTGTGGGAAGGTGGAAAGAGAGGCCCTGGGAGGGCAGGGACCAGCCTCTGGGTCCCCACCCCCCAAGGCCTGGGGAAGTGTGTCAGAATCCCCTCTCTCCGGAGCTCCCTGCCCCCTCCAGCTGCAGGCCGAGGAAAAAGGGAATCTCTAGTTCTTTTACGGGGATATTTACATGTTTATAGGGCTTGTCCCCCCCAACTCCCTTTTTTAAAAGAAGCGCTTCCTCACCACACAGTCCGTCACCCCAGGAGGCCCTAGCTCAGTCCTACACTGCCCACCACCCCCCCCCGCCCCGCCCCGGGTCAGACGTCCCGTCCGGAGTAACCTCGCGAATGGGCCGGGGTCCTTACCGCTGGCCGCGAGGCCGCCGCCGGGGTTTAAAGGCGATACCAAGCTGCCGGGGTCGCCCGCGCCGGCGCCCTTGTTGCCCTCGTTAAGCAGGGACGAACTGGAGTCGGATTCCAGCGACTGGCACGAGGGCGGGTCGTGCGGGGGTCCCGCGCCACCCTCGCCGCCTGCCGCGTAGTCGTACTTGAAACCGAGAGCAGGCGGCCCCGACGGCTCCAGCTGCAGCAGCGCTGCCCCGGGCCCGACTCCTGGGCCGGGGTCGCGCCCGCGCTCCTCACGCTTCAGGCCCCCGCCGCCGCCCTCGGCGCACGGCTCGCGGTAATAACCCTTGCTGTCCTCCACGCGCGCCAGCTCGCACGTGCGGCCGAAGGGCGGGTTGAGCGACACCGGGCTGCCGAGATAGGGCTGCGGATAGCCATTGCACGGCTCCGCCGACGGCCAGGGCAGCGAGCACACGTTGTCGCGGCGCGGGTAGGACAGCGAAGGCAGCCCGGGCAGCTGCGCCCCGGACGCACGGAAGTTGGGGAAGTAGAAGGTGTCTCCCGTGTGGATGTTCACCAGCGGCCCCACAAACCCGGGATTCAGGAGATTATGCTCGCCCATTTCCGCGGGGCCCGACCGGCAGCTTCTACTTTATTGCTATCTGACATTAAACATAGTTAAACCTGCACCGGCCACCCATTGGCCGTCCAGCTCACGTGGGCGCCGCCGCCAGGGGGATGGGTGGGGACAGAGAATCCCCCCACCCCGCACCAACTCCAACTTCCCCCTTCCCCAATGTGGGGGGGGAGGGAACGAACCGCGGGGGCAGATTTATTCTCTGGCTTCTGGTTTTTAAAAAATCATATAAAACCTAACGCAGAGATCGAGGCAATCGCCCGACACGGGGCAAGAGGGAAAAAGCCACACCAAAAATACCCGCACATACACGCTTCTGCACCCTGCACTACCCCCCCAGATGTATTATCTTCTCACCAACAGCTGGCCGAGCCCAGCCCGTCCCTCTTTAATTAGCTCCTTTATTAACTAAAACCGTTGGAATTTACAATATCTCCCCAATAAATTACTATTAGATATTGTGTCATATAAAGTTTACTGGCTGTTTAAGGAGACGGATGAGCCCTTTGGCTCGGGGTTTATTTACAGTAGAGGAGAAGTGGGGGTAAAGACAGGTTTCCCTGCCGCTGTCTCTCCCAGCCCTGCCGCTGCTGTGCTCCTTTTCCTCAGCTCTTTCTCCCCAGGAATTTAGGGAGACACCTGGGGTCCTCTCCTCCAGGAAGGGCTCAGGGAGGATTACTAATGCTGGGTCTTCCCCATTCTCCAGCTGGGAGCCACCCAGCCACACACCTTCACTCACCGTCAGAGGAGGGATGCAGAAGAGAGGCAGAAGCAGCAGAAAAAGGAAGCGCCCAGCTCCATGAGGACTTGCCTGCCTGCTCCTGAAAATCTGGGGGCTGAACTACTCTTCCCCATGACTTCTGTGGGTCAGGGGGGCTTCTGGGGGCGTCTCTTGGAGACTTTGCAGCAAGAGGCTCTGGGCTCCCAGCAGGGCTTGGCTGGCCCAAGAGGCTCCTGATTCCCACTGTGGAGGAGACACTCACACCCCAGAACCAGCCTAGCATACCACTGGGACCATCAGATAACTGTGCCCAGCCCAATAGGTGTGCTGGGACTAAGGGAAAGAATGCCAGAGAATTATCTTGTTAGGGGTTTAAAATTATTTTTATAGTGCTAACCTCAGTAGCTCCTTCCACAGAAGGCTGAGAACCCAACGCTGGCCATAGGCGAAATTAATCGACATCTGGAAACCACAATCTGGTCTCAACCAAGTCCACAGACACAGCCAAACAGATTAAAATGAAAAAGGAAACAAACCCTCAAAACTAGGTGTATTCTATTGGAGTCCAGTAGACACAATACTCAGATTTCTATGCGATTACTTCGGGCTCCAGCAAAAGCATGGCTTTAAGTAATACCAGGTGAGATCAATAGTTCAGCAAAAGTCTAAATATGACAGAACACCAGAAGATTTGGAGAAAATGAGGGAGACGTGAGTCTGAGAGAATCTGGGAGAAAGAAATCCATGTGGGTGAAAGTTAAATATCTGAGAACGAGCGGAAGCTACAAAAGCAGAGCGAAGCCGAAGATTCTCATCTCCCTCTTTTTCTCTCTTCTGCAGGACATGGCAGAGAGAAACGCAGATTCTTCGAATTCCACAGCTCCCTGGGCGATTTCATATCCCAAACCATAGCTGGGACAGAAATGTGTCCGCGCGGGCTTCGCCCAGCCCGGCACAGCTCGCAGCTCGGCACCCGCCCCTCGCCCCTCTTCCCCTTCCCTGCCCTGGCCGGCCAAGGCCCCCCCCCCCCCCCCCCCCCAGGAGCCCGCCCCGCGCCGGGCCCACTTGCCAGAACCGAAGCCAAGCGGTGGGATCCCAGCCCCGGCGCAGTCACTTTCAGTCAGAACCACGAGAGCCGGGGCGCCGAGGAGCGGGCAGGAGAGAGCCTGAATTGGCCTTTTCGTGCTTAATTGATTAAGGGGCTGCGCGGCTGCACAGAGCATCCCTCGGCTGCAAAATCCACGTCACAGCATCTCCAACATCTTATTTATGCCTCTTTTCAAGATGCATTAATGAGCGTTACTGAATATTTAATTTTAAAATTTTATTTGGGGGTTATTTTTGGTCATAAAGATAAACAGGGTGTGACTTTAATATCGTTGCTGTTTTCAATCAGAACGTTGCACCGGCGGCGAGGTCTCCAGGCCTCCAGGCCTCGCGCTCAGCCGCTATTGTTGGTGTGGGGGAGGCCGAGTTGAGCTTAGCGAGATAATCGCTAGTCCTTGTGCGGTGGAGGTTTCTCCCCATTCTCTTTTTCCCCTCCCAGATGACTCCAATCTCCTAGAAGGGAGACGCCAGGAGGAAGGTCTTAGCCTTTTCGCATCCCTCGCCAGCTCGAAAATCTCAGGCCCGGAGCTGTGCTCGCTGCCCTCCCGGCCAGGCCGCTGAGCACGCAGAGAGGCGGCCACAGGGCGGCAGATGCAATGCCGGGGAAATGAGGATGGAGTGAGGACTTCCTTCTTCCAGACACGCAGTTTCTCCCGGTCCGATTTGGCCCCATCAAAAAAGACCAGTTTCCCCACGTTTCGGACCCTGGGCACTGGCACACGCACAAACCCCTCTTCCTTCCCCCTCTTCCTTCCGTGCAGCCGACCTGATTCCTCTAGGGGAGAGCTGCCGAGGCCCATCAGCAAAATTCACATCCCCAGTGCCCTGCCACTCGAGGATCACTAGGAACCTAGGGGTTATCAGGACCCCGGCGAGGACCCAGGCAATCTAGGCGCCCAGCCTCCTCGTGTACCACCGCGGTTCTGTGCGCCTTTAAGGCTCCCCGCCGCACACGCAGCTCAGGCGCCCCTTTCTTAACCCTACTCGGACTAACTGGCTGCAGAGCTCCGCTCCCAGCCTGGGTCCCCAGGACCGGCGGGAGGCTCGGGTGCAAAGCTTCAGACCTAAATCCAGCCTCGGCGAGAGCTGCTCTCCAGGAGCCGACGGGAGACTTGGTGAGGAGAATGCTTAGGACTCGCAGCAGCCGAAGGCGCTGGGCAGCGGCTTCTAGCTGGGTTCAATCCGCCGGCACTTCGCAGCTCACATGGAAAACTGTACTGGCCTGGCAAGGCTCTGGACCCGCGGAGCAATCTCTGCGCCCGCTCTTCCGCACATTCATCAAATCACGAGATTAGAAGAGGTGGACTGCCTGCTGGACCCTGGACCACAGGTTCCTGATGCAGCTGGCCTGGCTCAACCATGGCCCGCTCATTAACTCAGGGGTTAACTAAAACTGAAGGCCAGGATGTGGTCCAAGGCTTTCCTTGAAGACCCGCGGCAGCCCTCTTGCTTCCTCGCATCCACCAGCTGGATGCGCCGCCGCCTCTCCCGCACCGACTCTGTCTAAGCCTCCGTCCCTCCTGCATCTTCACGGGCTATGCGCTGGTCCTCGAGTCCCCACCGCCGCCGAGCCAGGCGAAAGGAGTTATTATAAAATCTACGGCCGGCTCTGGTGGCAGGGGCAGAGCAGCTGCAGGAGGCTTAGGCCACCGCGGAGTGGCTGTGAGCCGCAGTGTTCGGGCTCCCCAGGCAAACCGAGGTCGAAATTATACCGCGCGGTGCTGCCTTCTCCCGCAACAGTCGAGAGGCCAAGGCGGCCCAGTTCAAGGTCACTGCCTAGTTTGCACAAAACGGTTCTGCCGCCTATGCACATGAGGCAGGGCCTGGGTCTCTGAAGGGAGGTGAGCAGGAGCTGGGCTGGGCGGGAGAGGCGAGACGGAAAGCGGCGGGTGGGGAAGGTCTGGGCCCCAGACCGACCCCTCGGCTCTCTATGTGTCACCCCTTTAGGGCATCTTAGGCTTGGGGCAGGATTTTGTCGGGGTCAACCAAGGCTGACGGGTGGAGGTAGGGGCTCAGACTCCTCGTTCTTCGCTTCACCAGCTCATCCAGGGGTCCGAGCCCACCTGGCTCCCAGGCCTCCTTACGGGTGCCTAGGACTTAAGGAGAAGGTGAGGAGGCCCCTTCCCCCGTGCTGCCTTCCAGGGCTCTGCAGCCTGGAGGAGCGGGGTGTGAGAGGGACCTTGGGTGAGGGGGCCCAGTCAGGCTCTCAGGCTCACACAAGCAGCCTGGGGTCAACAGCGTCCTAACCTCCTCCAAGCATTCAGTGGTTCCACTTGTCCCCCTCCCACCACAAGATCCCAGCCCGATTGCTACTCAGGAAATGGGGAAGGGATAGGGGTGGTCCCAGGCAGGAACATCTGGGAGACCATCCCTCCACCCCTCACCTGAGCATCCCTAAGTGAGCCATCTTCCCCCATTTTCACTGTCCTTTCGGCGCACTAATAGTTAAATAATTTCGGGGTTCTGACATTTTCCCCCTCGCCAGCAGAGGATCTCTTCCACCTAGTGAATTACTGAGTATCAGGAAAGGTGTGGGGACCAAGTTATTTAAAAAAAAAAAAAAAAAGCACCTTCTCCACAAACACCACACCTACAGTCGCCAGCAAAGTATGGGGAGCCCAGGGCCTGGTCTCCGTGGACCTCGAAGCTCAGTATGGGGTGAGGACTACCCAGAGTGCCCTCTGCCCCACAGCCAGCCGCTCCCTGTGACCATGGCCTCTGACCAGGCCTAGCTCTGGGGAGGGGCTGAGTTCTGCCCGGGGTCTGATCTGCCCAGCTACCCAACTGCTACCCAAATCCAAGCCTCCAGTTCGGGGCGGGGGCGGGTGTGGCGCTGGGCAGGGGCGGATCGGGGTAAGGGCAACGGGCCCGGGAGGCTGGTGGGGGTAGGAGGATGCGCTATCCCCAAGGCTGGCTGGGCTGGAAGAGCGGGGGTCCACTTACCTTTGGAGACGGAAGAGGTTCAGAAGGGTGCGGGGCGGGGGTTCTCGGCCTCTAGAAACCCTCTGGGTGCCCCCTCCCAAGGCGGCCCGCAAGCCCAGCCGAGGTATCTGAGGAGGGCGGGGCGGAGGAGGCGGAGGCTGCGGCCAGCGGTAGGCGCGCGGGAGCCGAGTTGCAGAGCATCTCTGGAGAGGCCGCCTTTTATGGGCGTTATTAGCGCCCCTGTCTAGACTGGAGACGACACCTCTGTGTGTAAACAGAGGCGGCGGGCTCTGGCGGGAAGGGGGATGGCGCGTCAAGGGGGCGAGTGGCCCTCCCCTTCTCTGGCCACCGGAAGATCAAGGCCTTTTCCACCCTCCCCCCTTCCCTGTGCTCCCTGTGATGTCAAGGTCAGAAAGACCTAGTCACGGTCAAGGCTAAAAGAGGAAGAGCCTGGTTGGTTGCGAAAAGGCTCTGGCCCCCTCCTCCTCCCAGAAGCCCCTGGCTCCCCAGGGCCCCTCAATCCTCCACCAGCGCGGGTCTAGATACACATCTGCCTGATCCGGCACTTGGAGTTTTTGAGGAGTGGGCTCCTGACACCATCCAAGTCAGACCCAGGTGGATCCTAGGGTGGGGAGTTCTCTTCTGAACAGAGGGGGCTGCTGCAGGGTCCCCAGCTTCAATCCTCTGGTAGATGGAGAGTGTCCCAGGGGCTGCCCCCGCCTTATACCCACACGGGGCCTGCTGACCGAGCCGTCTGTCGAAAAGCCTCAGGAGCAGATGGTCTGGAGACAGTCCTGGAGGGATCTCCCGAGAACTGCTGGCCTTGCTCCCTCAGGTGGGTTCCTGGCTGTGGGACTGACTACCGGCCAAAAGGCCCATTCTGCTGGCCCTAGGTCTGAGGACTAAGATGTGGGTGGGGAAGGGGTTTTCTCCCCAAGCTCAGGAAAATATCTAACCGAGCCCTCCCTGGCAGCCTGGTATAGAGCCCTCCAGACCGAGAGTCCTGTGAGGCTCCAGCTCACCCGGGTCCCCCCAGCCTTTGCCACGGGGAACCACAAGGAGCCGGGGATGTCATCGGATTATGAGAAAGATAGCAGGAACCTCAGTCCCAGAGAAGAGCTGTCCATTTCCCGGGGATGCCTCTATACTCACAATCCTTCAGACATTTTCTATCCCCTTGCCCCCGCATATTTATTGCATCCTCACTCTCACACAGACACTAGAGGACTGGCCTTGGAAAGAAAGGCTTTCTATAGATTTGCATAAAGAAAAGAAAACACACTCTACGCCCTGAGATCAGTGCCGGCTGACAACATTGCTACACGTGCACACACACAGGCAGAAAAGGCTGAGGAAATTCTGCACTGGTCAGAGGCTCTACACACACACATACACACAAACACACGTATACACACACCTTCACAGGAATGTCTCACAGAGTTCCCCAATGAGAATGCCAGCTCTCAGAGGAAGGAAAGGTAAGGAACCAACACAATCAGGGAGAGAATCATGCTTTTTCCCAACTCTGGGAAGTGTGTGTCCCCAGAAAGCATACTCACACAATACCTGTCTCACCTAGGAGTTTCCATTCTCGTGCTTACTTTTATGGAAGAGGCATCTCCAAAACTGATCCAGGAACATTTGATCCAGTGCATGGGAGGCATCTTAAACACCCTGCGGCACACTGGGGCTCACAGGGACTCAGAGGGACCGCAGTGCTTGCTTGGGTCACTGGTGTCCCAGTGCAACCCCAGTGAGCCCGCGCAAGCTTTCTTCTCTTTTCCATCGCCCCCTTCTGGGGCCTTAGGGCGTATCCCTCTGTGGGAAGACTCGCTCATTTGCCCTCATGTGGATTTGTGTGCAGAAGTGGAAGGATGCCTCGGAGAACTATAGAATTCTCTTTCCCCACTGAGTCTCCAGCTTCCACTGACTCTACAGCTGTGTCATGGGACTACCCAATGTACCCCCAAGTCAAGAGGGGTGGGGGTATCAAGGGAGCCCCGGGTCTCTTGTCTACTCAGTTCCTTTTTCTGACCAAACACACACATTTAATTTTCAATTCTTCCCATCTCAGGAGAGACTCAGGGGTTTTGGAGAGAGGTTAAGGTGGTGAGTGGGGAGAGAAAGGAGAGATGGAATTAAGAATGAACATTATTCCTGGGAGATTCATCTATTCCCTCCTAGATTTGTACTGCCCAGCGAGGGATTCTTTGGTGGTTAACCCAGAGTTGAAATGGAGTAGAAAAGGACTGGCAGCAGTATCAGTAGCGGAGCCTCCACAGAGGGTGAATTCCTCAGGCTCTTTGTCTCTCAGATTCGGGGTGTGTGTGTGTGTGTGTGTGTGTGTGTGTGTGTGTGCCACACACACCCCTGAAACATTTATTTAAATAAAATTTTAAGAACGTCAGCCATCAGGCAAAGTGAGATCAGAGAACTCTGATTTCCAACCCAATGCTTCCAGTCTTTCTGTGTCTCAGGAACGGAAAAAATATTATATATAAATAAAAATGGCTGCAGTAAAGATTTAATCTGAGATAACATTGTTTTAGGCTATATCGCTTTTTAAAAGTCTCTTAACCTGACAACTTAACGATCTCATTAACTCAGCCAGATAGGGAGATAGGCACAGACGGACGCGGCAGGGAAAACAAATTAGTGGCAGAGTCTACAGGGCTCCTGATTGCCTGGAAGACTGGGGTTCCCGAGAATGCTGGAGAATACACGTGAGATTGGCTTAGAGGACTGGGGGCCCGTGGGGTCCTAGCAGCCCGGCCTCTTGCATAGGTTGGTGGAGAGGAAAAGGGAGCAGCTTGGGAATACGGAGCTTGCGGCGGCCTCCCAGCAGGGCAGACTGAGGGGACCCCTTCCCAGCTCTAGCTCTGAACTGTCTGGAGGGATTTGGGACCCTCTGGGGGCAGTAGAGCCTCAGGAGCAAGATTAGCTCCCCACTGCCGCCACGCTGCCACCACCACAGCATCCAGTCGCCAGCTGGGACACCACTTTCTCAGCACAGAGATCCAGCTCTGAGCTCTATTAACTGAAGTGAACCCACTCACTTGCTCCCAGGCCTTTTCCGTCGCTGATCACATCCTTCTCTCCCAAGCCTACTCATCTATTTGGGGCATCAGGATGGGAAAGAGTTTTCTTCTGTCTAGATCGTATCAACAATCTGAAAACCTCACTTAAAAAACTTACGTGGAGCAGAATATAAATTTGGGATCTATCCAGCTGGGGGTGTTCTCTCTACTCTTCCCCCTGCCCATTCTGGCTGAGTCAGGGCAATAGAGCCTACCCCAAGAACCAGTGGATAGAAGGAGTTTCAGAAGGAATCTGAGCGATAAAATCAAGGCAAAAAAAAAAAAGATTTTATTTTAAAAACAGGTTTGTGGTATTTTTTTCCTTTTTGCATTCAGTACATTGTCATTCAGACATCACAATACTATATACAGATACACAACATTTTTTAAAAGCCTGTTTTGGATGAACATTTCAAAAGAACACGCTTTTGTAATGCACCAGTGGGAAGGGAGAAGGTGAGCCCCCATCCCCCAGCACCAAGTTGGCCTTTGAGGAGGGAAATGTCAGGCAGCGTCTGCGTTAGCTGGCTAACTGGGAGCCAGCTATCTTGGCCTCCTGGAAGAAAAACTGCTGTCCTCAGGACAATGAGTAAAAGCGAAAATGTGAGGCCTTCTCAGCTACCGCCTTGACGGAGAAGCAACTGGAGAGGGAATCTGCCGGGGGACCCGCTCTCCATCCCCTTGGAAGAGAAGCTTGTCCGTTCCCTAGCAAAAAGTTCTGCTCCTGTGCATGGCCTGACCCTCAGTCTCGCCACAGAGAGAGAAGGAGAGAAGACAGATTTAGCAGCATGGTGGGAGTTTCTGTCTTCTCTGGATTTCTGCATGTTGATTGAGAAGCAGAACAGAGGAGGCCATGGGGGCAAAGGTGGCTCCTCAGAAACTCAGTTCCTTGGTCCAGGTGGGGGAGAAGGGTAGGTGTTTCCTCATCCAATTCCAGCTTTTGTTGAAACAGGAAAGAAAAAACCTAAGCGCTGTCTGTACTCCAATCACGATGCCAGGTCCCTAATACTTATCATTAATATTAATGTGACTTTTAAAATATGCACAGAAACATCTTAACTGGGAAATCTTGCCTAACTAAAGAGTGCCAGAGGGACAGGGAACGGGAGGAAGGACTGGACGGAAAGTAGGAGCTCGCCAGGTCCTGCTCGGGGTCGCACCCTTAGGGGGGTCATCTACCTGCCCGGGCAAAGGATGAGGCAAAAATGGGGTCATTCGGGGTTCCCCAGCTCTGCTTTGGCTGGAATGACCGGGCTCTTGGCTGCCACTCGGCGCTCCGGCAAGGCGAGGGGCAACGGCCAGAGGGAGTGGAGGCAGGCTGCCTTCCTCCCACGCCCGCCCGGACCCACCTCCAAAGCCGCTGAGGCGGGGTAGATGCCGTCTGCGTAGGGGTGAGGGTTGAGGATGGGGTGGGGAGTAGAGGGCGGCAGAGCACACCCTTTGATACCCTCTGCCTCCCAGCGGAGTGGTTCCTCCTTCTGGTTAACATTAAATATTTGTCTGTACCCGAAAAGCGTCCTTTGGTGTGTTCGGATATGGTACAAATCGGCGACATAAATAGACGGGGCGGGCAGCTGGGTGCGCGGTCAGGTAGAGTGAAGATGGGGCGCTTTTGATTTGCTGACCACCTTCTTCTCTTTGACCCGCCGGTTCTGGAACCAGATGGTGACCTGGCGCTCCGAGAGGTTCGTGGTAGCCGAGATGCGCCGGCGCTTCTCTTTGGTGATGAACTTGCTGGCCGCATACTCCTTCTCTAGCTCCTTCAGCTGCCCCTTGGTGTAGGGCACGCGTTTCTTGCGCCCGCGGCGGTAGCTGTTGACCTCGGGCTGTAGGGGGACCACGTCTGGGGGGAGAGAGAAGGCAGGCGGCAGGAAGTGAGTGGCATGGATGGACCCAGGACCCTGCGAGGGGCCTCAAGTCCGCGCGGCTGCGGAGGCGCAGGTTCCGGCAGGGACTCAAAGGGAGCTGACGGATTGTCCCCAAATCTTTTGCACCTCTGTTATTAGCAAGGCCTCGACTTAGGTGAGGACCCTGGGGTATTGCCTCTGGTGCAAACTTTAAAGGAGGGGGCGCCCAAACTCAGTAACCAAGATGAATGATATTTTAATGCAATGTTTTAAAATATATAAACGAATGCCCAGGAGTCCATGATGAACAAAATATGAAAATTTTAAATAAATGCGGGACCAGTATTACTGATTTTTCCTTTTGCCTCAGCTTCCAGTATGGCTCTACACAGCACTCCTTGTTAGAATCCTTGTTCCCTTAGAGGGGTCCCTCCAAATTGCACCCTGGTCTGCTAGCCTGCAGGATCGCAGGTATTCAGGAAAATCCCTCTTTCCTGCAGGTGGGTCATATGGGCATGGGTCAGTTTATACTCTGCCCCATTATCAGAGGAAGGTGTTCTTTTGTATGTTTGAGGGAGGGCATGGTGGGCAGGGAGACAGTTTCAGTGGGCACAGACCCCCAAGTGGGGCCTCTTGCCTTTGGTCACTGGCTCTGCACTAGGAATCTGAGGCCAGCACCGACAGCTAGAGAGAAGAAAAGTGGCCAGGTGAAGCCAGACTGCCTGGGAGCCAATCTCTAGGAGTCCAGTGTTGTGAGCCACTTAGTAACATCCAAGGTGGGAAGTCCTAGCACTGAGATGTAGGGAATCAGGTCCCTAGAAGTGGAGGGTCCACACCCAGGTGTGTGCCCACCAGAGGAGACACCAAGAGAGCCCTTCTTGGGTTGAAACCAGCTGTTCACGTAAGTCTTCTATAAAAAGAAATCAGTGCCCCTCCCTTGCCCCCATAAATGTCCACTCAGCAAAACAGCAAATCCTGCTCCCATGTGCTATCCCTGTCATTCCTCTGAGGCTGAAGGAGACTGTCCCCACCCCATGCGGGAACCCTAATCCTAAATACCTTGTCATCCCACTACTAGTTCAATTTCTTCATGCTCTGAGAATGTCACAGGCAATACGTGTCACTTATATCCCCCCTTCCACTCCACCCTCACCTCTGTCAATAAAAAGATCATAGCAACACTTTCAAGGGGAAGTGGGGAACTAGGGAAATTATCTGAGTAACTCACCCTTCAATTTTTAAAAACGTAATTGGCAGAGTTCTTCATGCAGGATTTAATGAGTAGGACTGAATATTTGAGATTTCCCCTTCATTCTTACTGCCCTTTGGAAGTGTAGACACAGTCTAGAATAAGGACACAAAGCTCTTTCTGAAATGCTTGTTCTCACTGCCCCCCCCCCCCCACCCTCATGAAACACCTTCCTTATACCCATTCTCATTGGGTCTGCTCTCTCTCAGGGACCCTTGTCTACACAGGATGGGGAGAGAAGAGGTCACCATCAAATGCAGGGGGCGAATAAAGTACGCAGAAAGAATATGGGAGAGAGGGGGTTCCAATGGCCTGGTCTGGCTGTCTTCATGACGACAATTTTTCGGGAAAATTGTTGGACTTGTCACTTTTCTCTGCCTATGTAGGAACAGGCCAAGTTTTTTTTTTTTTTAATCTGCAAAACAAAACAACTTCACTTTAGCAGAGCAGATCCTTTATGTTAAAAAGGATTTTTTTTTTTTGCACAAGATAATTTTTAAAAGTCTCACAGTTCTTAAATGTGTCTTACTCTTACAGATGTAACTATGATTTGAGAAACTGATGATTCTGGAATAGGAGTAAAACAGAGAGGGTCAGTAATGATACCGTGAGGCTTTTTTTTTAATCCTCGGAACATTTTTTCCAGTCTTATTTTATTAAACCCATTTTACAAGATAAGGAATCTGAGGTTCAGAGTAGGTAAAGGAACTTAAGTGGCAGAGCCAGATTTCAAACCCAGATTTTTGGACTCAACATAATGACACAGTGAGTTCTAAAATGGAAACAGACCGCTTGGTACAATTTAGCTTTAAAGTACCTCCTTTTTCCTGGAGAGCAAATGGGATAAACGTGGGTTTGGGTTCCTGAATTAACCAGATAATTGTCCCTGATTTTTTTAAACTTCACTTTCTGGAAATGCTCACAATTATCTACCCGATTTTGGGTCTCCTAAACCACAACTATAAATTTCCAATGAGGCTTAATCAACAAACCCTAAAAAATCAGTTTAAAAAAAGCAGATAGCTGGTCTAAATTGGTTATTTTTCTCTACAGAATGCCAAGAGTTGATGTGGCCAAGTTTTTCATGGATCAGACCTAACGGCTGGTTGTTTTGGCCAACTGGGGAAATACCTTCAGTCTTGCCTTCTGAAAGAAGCCCCCTTTCATTGTCTGCTGTCTTGTCTGGAAAGGAAGTGGGATCTGCAGATGTGGAAACATCTGGAAGCTTAGGCCTCGAGTTGTGTCTATGCTGCCTAAAGTAAGTAGAGGACTTGGTGATTAATTTTACAATCAACCTTTCCCTAATCTCCCTTCAGAGCGTGTGGGCGTGCACACACACACACACACACACACACACACACACACACACACACCACTTCATACCTGGGAACCTAATAGACACTTTTGAGGAGCAGATAAAAATCAGATCAATGCTCAGCCACAGCTCTCTCTTGGGGTCCTGTGTACATGTTCCTACTGCCCACTGGCTCTTGACCCACCCACTCCCCAAACAGGGCTCTGGTCCTCCGAAGAGGACCTTGTTCAGCTAGAAATCCTAGCCACTCTTCTCAAGCAAATTCCAAAGACTTGTCAGTAGAGACTTCCAGTATGGCCCAAAGAGCCCATTATCTCCTTCTCTCTCTTACTGTCTCCTCCTATCCTATCTGTCTCTGTCTCTCCCTGTCTCCCCCACCCCGCCCCCCTCCTCTCTGCTTCTCTCTTGGAATTTCTGCTGATTCTCTCTTGGAATTTCTGCCTCTCTCTGTCAAAATTAAAAACTGTCTATACTCACTATAGGAAGAAAAAAAAAAGAGCAAAGAAGCAAGGGTCTAGATAATTGGGTGAAGGAAGAAGCCACAACTCAGCTGGGCCCTAATTATCTGGATCTTTCTGAACAATTGCCTTCATCTCCCACACCAGCCCAGACTGCCATAGATGAGGTCTCTCAGAGCCAGAGGCACTGAAAAGAGACAGTAGTGTTTATGCCTAGATGCTGCTGAACAAACCACAATTGCATAGACAGAGTTATCTGGAAATCTCACTACTTTAAAGGAGCTCTGTGTGGGTAGAAAGATGGAGGGTGTCTGAGCATAATTTCTTATTCATCTGCCTTTTGCCTGGACCTCTGCACTCACTGAGATACACCAGCCCGATTCTATTTCCACACCGGGAGTGTGTGAGCACATAGCTGTTGAGATACACTGGGTTTTTATATCCACTTCCATGCCATAATTTGCAAGTGTATTAAATCTCAGTTGGGCTATATATTTTTTTATGTCAAAGATATTTTTCTCTAGGAGGCTGTGATAAAAAAGTGCTTACTTTTAGTTTTTTTTTTTCCTGGGAATCTTTAAGATGTTTATTTTGCTCAAAGATATTTCTTTGAGCTTCTCTCCAATCTCTCACTCCCACCTTGCTCCACATGCATACACAGCAATGCCAGAGCAGCTCCCTCTCATCCCCTCTTCACACTAAACCCACCGTCCACTGCTCTAGACTTGTGCCTCTGCCCACAGTGGGCTGGGTGGGCATCTGCCCCTCTGCCCTTCAGCCCCTTAGCATGGCCTGTTGGCTACCAGCTACTGATGCTCCAGGAATTCCTGCTAAACCCCCATCTCCTAAGCAGCTTCCCATCTGGGTGGGATGGGAAATTAAAGGGCCATATCTCCACAACACACTATTGTACACCTACATGTGAGTTGCCTATCTTCTAGAAAAGTGTTATTATGTGTTTCGTATTAGGTGGTTAATAACAGAAATCATATTATATAAAAATATAGTCAATGCAGAGTAGGTAACGCATGACACCATGTACTAAAATTCTATCAACCTAAATCTTCTGGCAGCCAGAAATTGGGTGTCTAGTGTGGGTCCCACCTTGGTCAGTTGTGTTATACTAAGTCATCTTATAATATTTACAAGAATGTTATTTGCTACACTTTTTAATATCATTCAGTAATTTTTTTTAACCATCTGTCCTTGCCCCAATCCTGGATGCAGAGGAATTTCAGGCCCACCCTTAGGAGGTCTTCAGGTCTACACTTCCCAATGAAAATGTCCCTGGGTCCACATGTAGAGTTGGGGAGGGGGGGGGCTCTGGGCAGTGTGGGGAGCCATATATGGCTGGTCGGGGCCCCCAGGACCCCTGTAGGCATCAGAACGGAGCCAGTCAGCCCTCTCCCACTGAGCTCTGCTCATATATAGCAAGAGCAGACTCAAGCTCTGGATTCACTAGACCCTGAATCCTGATTTCTCAGCACAAAGCTGAATACGAAGCTCCTGATGTGGTTTTGAGAAACCTGGAACTGGTCTTTTCCCCTGTGGAGTGTGGGGGGGTGGTGGTTTGCAGGATCCCTTCCTGTTCAGAGATAGCCTCAATTGGAAAGGGAACAGAACACCAGTAAATTCCAATCCCCCACCGCATATGGAGCCAGACAATGCAGAGGGGTCCCCTGCCTGGGCCTGGACCTCAGATCCTTCCAAAGCAGGTCTCCCCCCCACCCTCATCCTCACTCCCCTCTAAGAGAAAGAGACACTCCCCTGTGTCTAAGGCATGGGGAACTCTCCTTCTCTCCCGCATTTGGGGGAGTTGGTAGTGCGAACACCCACAGGATTTGAGCTCAGTGCACCAGAGAGGCAAAGAATTTTATAATCCAGGAGAGGGATGTGAATTCCCTTTTCTCCACACCCTCTCTAGAGATTTTAGCTCTCTTGTTCCTTTAACAATCAGGAAATTCGTGGCCAAATTCTTAAAATAAATCAAGAAAAGAAAAAAGAAAACACCCTACATTTCTGTAGATCCCGGCAAATTAGACCCCTATTTAAAAACAACAAAAACTGTCCAGTGCCTGCAGTGCCTGAATGATCTTGGACATTCAGGCAAACAAAATGTTTGGGGGTTCTAATTTTTTTCCCCAATTAATCGGTGGGTTGAGCGTTTTGTCCTAGTGGTTTTGGATTCCAAGGCACCCAAGGCCCCCCCCCCCCCCCCATTCCTGGCCGGAAGCGGGCTTAGGAGGCCAAGAGCCGCGCGTGAGACTGGAGCCCGCTGGGGGAGGAGGAGACAAGCTCCCGACTGGAGCGGAGCCGGCGGCCGGGCGCTCGGGCGCCTGTGATTGCTTCACTCTCCGCCCGGCAGCTCCGGGGAACGTGTCGGAGCAGATTTCTTCCCCGGCGCATTCCTCAGCGCAGCTCGCCCGGCCGGCTCCATCGGCAGCCCAGGAGAGCCGGCGCGCCGGGGCCAGACGGCGGGGGTGGCTGGGGCGCGGAGCCCCGGGGCAGGCGGGGCTGGGACGGGTCCCTGGCGGCGGCGGCGGCGGCGCTCGGGCCCCTTCCTTACCTGGAAAGGGAGACTTCCAGAGGTGGGAGGACTGAGACTGCTCCTTGGAGCAGTACACCTGACTGTCCCAGCCGTTGGAGAGAGCCCAGTGCTGGTAGCCTTCGACGGGGATGAGCGCGTCGTGACGCGGCTCCGGGTGCCCGCTGATCCCAGGCACCACAGACACGTCCAGGTAGCCGGGCATCGCCTGGTAGGAGCTGGCGAAGCTGGGATAGAAGGCGAACTCCTTGGCCCTGGAGGACAGGTCGTCACCCGGCAGGGCGCCCGACGGCTCGGAGTACTTATCGCCCGGGTGGTAGGCGCAAGGCTTTTGCTGCAGGTTCACGTTGTGCGACAGGCGGCAGCCGTAGTAGCTGCCACCGAAAGGGTAGCCGTAGCCCAGAGTGGCGCTGGACGAGGTGGGGGGCGCCGGCGGCGGGGCGCATTGGCGCGCCGCCTCCGGGGCCGGGATGTCCGTGTAGACGGCGCCCTGAGGGGCGCCCAGGGGAGCCGGCGGGCGGCCCAGCACCGGGTGCGGAAGCAGGTCGCGGCAGTGGCTGGCCGGGCAGCTGCTGCCCAGCCCGTCCATGCTCGGGGCTTTGCCGGGGCTCGCTCCGCTGCAGCCACCCCCCGCGCCGCCCGCGCCGCCGCCGCCGCCGCCGCCGCCGCCGCCGCCGCCGCTGCCGCTCTCCGCCGCGCTGTCCTCATAGACGTACATAAGGCTCTCCGGCCAGCGAGGATGCAGGAGCAGCGAAGTCGTCATGACATGATCTGCTCGAGCTTTTTAAAAACTCCACTTGCCAGAGGCTGCGAGCTGGGGAGACACCTCGCTCCCTTTTCCCCTCCCCCATCCCTCCTCCCTTCTCTCTCTACCCCTCCCCTCCTCCTCCTGGTGCTTCCACCTCCCTCCCTACATGTCCTCTACGCATGCGGGGACATTTCATTAAGAAATCACAGGCTCCCGCCAGCCTCCCCTCGGCAACCCTCCCGCGCCCACGTGACGCCACCCGTGCACGTGATGCCTTGGCCGGGTCTCCTGGGGTTCCCACCCCTAGAGGTGGGGCGGGGCGAAAGGGAAGAGGTCTCTGCTGATTGGCTCTCAGGAGGGGCAAAGAGGAGGGAGCTGGGAGATTTAAAGGGACAGGGCAACGCCCCCTGGCCGGCCTCGGGGAGGGAGAATGAGAAGGGGGAGGCTGAATTTGGCCGACGCAAAGGGGTCTGGCAAGACCAGGACTTTTCCTGGGAGCCTCCCATTAGGCTTAGAAGGCGTGTGGGGGAGACTGATTCCTACCCCAAAAGATCGCTGACTGGATTGGGGCTTGGAGCTAAGGGTCGGGGAGACACCGTATTTTTTTTTTTCTTAATAAATAAAAAAACTGGAAAGCAGGCGGAAGCGCACCGGCAGGGCGTGGGGAGCCCTGGGTCTGGCCTTGGCTGACTCCCTGGGAGCTCCGGCTGGAAAGAACCCGACACCGAGCAGCAAGACTTTGATGCCGGGATTGTGTTTCCATTTCCGACTTTCAGCCACTTTCCCCAAAGCCCCAGTTGTCTAAGAGGGACCCTCTCTAGGCTCGTTGCCCGCAGGTCTTCCTCCAGCGGAGCAGAGAAGGCTAGGAGGATGTAATAGCCCCCAAACACAAACATCATCACACGGAGGGCGGGATGCTCTCAACGAAAAATTGAGATAGAATAAAGAAGAGAAATGGGGGCAACAGAATAGAGGGGTATTTCAACATACAATAGAAATTAAAAGACTCGGAGTGAGATTTTTCAAAGAAAAGGGGGAGGAGGAGCAGGGATTCGGTCTAGGAAAGCTGAAAAGCTCTTCATACGAACAAGAAGAGCACGCGCTCTCAGATCCGTGTACAAAAGGAAACGTGGGATGAGGGAGAGTCGGCAGCGCTGCCCCTTTGGAGGGACATTTCCCAGGCGCTACTCTGGGAGACCCCAGGAGGCCCGATCCGAGCCTGGCGGATCCGCCTCCGCCCTCGGCCGCCTGGGTTGAGCCGGCCATAGGCTGAGGGGCCAGGCAGAGCCGGGATCAACGCAGTTCCCAGCTGGATAACCCCAACTTTAACTCCCATAGCATCCCCTCCTTTTAACGTGAAGTGTTTCGATGCTTTGAAACTACCCAATCTTTTCAAAGAAAAAATTAACCAACTTACTAATTTTCTAAAAAAGCCCCCCTCTTCTCTCTTCCCAGTCTCCAGACTTGTCGGGCTTCCTGTGCTCAGTTTGGTGCCTAAGTAGAGGCACCCCTTTCCAGAGAGCATCTCCGTGGGATTGAGCCAAGTTCCCTTTCAGCACAGGGCCTCCCTGAGGAGAAGAGGTAATAAAGAGAGAGAGAAAAAAGGGGAGAGGGGCTACAGCATCTCCCTCTTTCCTGCCTCTGCCAAAGATTTTAAATGCTGGGTGCTCTTGTCCAGACCGCGGCCAGGAAATAGCCTCGGGCTAAGCCGAACCCGCTGGATCCCTTCAACTTGAGAGCAAATGGCCAGGTCTGTACTGAGATCTGGCCCACGGGCTGCCTCCCTTCTACCGGTAGGGGCAAAGTGGTGTTGGACGATGGAGAGCGCCCTGGCGTGGGTGACTTAGGATAAGAGACGCAATCTTTATCAGGGTGCTCTTCATTCGGAAGGGTCACCTCAGAGTTCCAGAAAGCAGGCTTTGGGCTGGGCTGGCAGTAGGAGGAAAAATATATCAGGAAGCTTGGAACATGAGCAGGCTAGCTTGAGTGTGTGTTGAGGGCGATGATGGTGGATGGAGGAGAGAGGAGTGGAGAGGAAGGTGGGTCTTGCTGGGAGCCGGCTCTTGGCTAGGAAACTGGCTTCTCTGCCTCCGGAGTCCCAAGGTCAAGGTAAAAGGAGGAAAGCAAACATGGCCTGGCTAGTCTAGACTGGGTCGTGTGACCTTGGCCCCCCGCGTCTGCCTGCGGCCTGCCTGGTGGGGGTAGGTGGGTGGAGAGGTCTGCCGTTTTTTCCCTCCGCAGGTGTAGGGGTGGTGCGGAGGCCCTAGCTTCCCCTCCTGTGCAGTGCGGGGTCCGGTTCCGCGTGGAGAACCCGGGGCGACGTGGACCGGGCTGAGTGGGGCAGCCGGGCGAAACAAAGGGCCTGAAATGGCCACCCCGTTCCTGGGGCTCCCTCCCGGGTCCGGGAATGGTCTAGCTCAACGCCAGATGCGTCTTCACGGGCCAGAACCCAAAGACGGGTCCCCCAGCCTTTGGGAGTAAGGGGCAGAACAGCAGAAAGACTCTGGGTGCAGGCGGCCCAGCAATAAATAAAATCAATAGTAGGTTCTTTTCCAGATTTATATAAGGGCATTAACTATTCCTATTGCAATGAGATATAGATTTAACCCAGCAATTTTACAATTCCATTTATTAGGGGCTTTATGCGGCCAAAATTTAGCGACGAGCGGAAAGAGAGGGAAAAGTTCCCTTCGTCAAGGAGACCAGCCGAAGAAGATGTAGGCCCCCCAGAGACCTGAGAGAGTGGGAGGCGAAAGTTCAGGACTCAGGGCGTTGAAAGCGCCAGAGAAGGGTCCGCATGCTCTGAACGATTTCCCACTCTTTCGCTGGGTTCCCCAAGACCTTCCGCGCCTGAAACTGCCGACTCCAAGACTGGGGCGCACCCGGAGCAGGGAGGGAGGCGACGAGGCGAGAGCCTGCGGCCGGGCGCCTCAAAGTAGAGCCTTGTTGGTTAATTAACTTTAAGCCTGGGGTCGCTTCTTCCTCCTCCCCCCGAAAAAAAAGATGTGGATCTCGCTGAGACACAAATAAAACCAAATTAAACACTCCAGGAGAATATGCGCTACTGGAAACATAGTAATTACATCGCCGAAGCGATGAGGCGATCCCGCCCTAGAAAGCCAGGCGCTGAAACCCTCGGCTTCGGCGCTCACCCCCCGCCGCTGAGCCACACCTCGCCCCGCCGGGGGCTTCGCGGGTGGGCCGATGGAGCTGGACTGCGGACCTGGTTGAGAGGAAATCAGGAGGAATGAATAGGAATGTGACCCTTCGGTCTCTAGCTGTGATGATGTTGGTGTGTGCGGGAAAGGACGGAGCATTTCATCACACCAAAGGAAAATGGAAAACGGCCCCTCTAGCCCCGTCGAGAAGCCCCGGGCTGCGCTCTCCGCTCTTTTTTCAAAGGGACATTTGTGATGGCGAGGCCACGGGAGCCGCTCTGCCCTCAGCTTCCTCTATGGACTGAGTTCCCCGCTAAGTTCAACTCTGAAATTCTTGTTTTCAAAGACTCCAATATATAAAGGAGATATTCAATGTGCCGTCTCACTGGAAGTGTTTGTGTGTGTGTGTGTTTGCACGGTATACGTGTGCACACGCCCGGCCTGTGGGTCTGTGATTGTGGGCAGGCTCCATGCACTGTTCCAGCACATGCCCTTGTGGATACGGCCCAAGTGTATTCATGAAAATACCCAGCCCTCGCCGAAATCCTCTCTATGCAAATAAAGATCTCTGCTGGTCTGTTTATTTCTCTGGATACACACTTGATTTATACGCTCATCCTGTTCTCTACTTAGACATCCCCAGGAAAATGAAGAGGCAGATGTCTGTGTCTTTCTAAAGTTGAGGGGTGAAATTCCTGGCCCGCTGTGTTAGAGACCAAGTCGGTGGGGTAAGCTAGCAGCATTTGCAGCAGGAGTTGCTGTACACACTCGAGGGCTGGGTGAAGCTTGAATTCCAGGCGAGGGAGAAGGGGATGAGAGAAATGAGGTTGGTGTGCCCCTTATTCAGTGCCCAGATTGCCTTCTTTGGAAAGCAAGCATCAGTTGATTTCCCTTCCTCCCCCTCTTTCCTCTGTTTCCTCCATATTGCCCAGGAAAAAAAAAAAAAAGAGCTTGAAGCTCTGAAGCTCCTGCCCCCCCCCGCCCCCCGCTTTTTTTTTTATGGGAGAAATTCCAGTTTAAAAAAAGGAGGGGGTGGGTTGAGGCTGCAGGAGAACAAAGAGCCTTACCACCATGGGGTCTGGATTCTCGCCCAGACTTGGGGCCTTGGTGGGCGGGCATAGAGTTTGGGGGGCCCTTTCCTGTCCAGGATACGGGCTGCAGGCAGGATGGAAGAGATTTGTGGAGGACTGAGGATGTAGGGCTTGAGCTATCTAGGAAAGAAAGGGATGTTTGGGATAGAGAGGTCACTTACAGGAAGGGTTAGGAGTTCCGGGGTGGGGGGGTGGAACTATGAAAGAGCCCCCTGGGAGTGTGACTGAGTTGGGAGAGCCTTACACACTCAGAGGAGATTAATTCCTGTTGGGTCACAAAGGGTGATACTGGTGGGGAAGGAAAGAAAAGTGGCTGATCCTGGGGCTCCCTGGCCCTGCCCAGTCCCCTCCTCGCCTCCTTTCCCTCCACCTCCCTTGGCTCTAAAAGGTTGGGGGTGGCCCAAGGAGTGTGCAGATGCAGGTGCCACTCCCAGGCTCCTGGATCCCTCTGGAACCTGCTCCAGTTTAATCTCTCCACCCCCACAGTGTGGACTCAGAGGAGAGCCACCCAGGCCTCTCCTCCCGGTCTGAGACTCACCCCCTGGACAGCAGCTACCACCCTGGCATCTTCCACCTATATTGTTCTTCCTCCTTGGGCCCCCAGCTTGAGGAAGATGGGACCAGGATGCGCTGAGGCATCGCTTTGCTCCTGATTTCAGAGTTTTCTGCTCTCAAACCCAAACTTGCCTTCCTCCAGGCCCTATTCACTTCCCTCTCCTAGACATCAGGGAAATCCACTCTCTTCTGCTGTCAGTTTAGGATTGCAGTGTTGGCTGAGGGTTTGGGAAGTCCCATCAAACTTTCCTCTATGGTTCTGCAGGGATCCACTCGAGGGTCGGGGTTTAGGCTGCCATCACCAATCTTTTCCTGGATTCTCCTCCAGCCTGCCCCCAATCACACCTGTGGTGCTCTGTGTTTGAGTGGGGAGATCAGGTAGCTGCTTCCATGGGGAAGTCTCAGGAAGCCTCCTCCAGTGGCCTCCAGTGTCCCTACCTCGGCGCTCATTCTTCCATTGCTTCCATCGCTGTCCTCTCAGCCCTGCAAGCTCCTCACAGAGACCCTTCCCAACCCTCCTCATCCTCTCCTTCCCCAGACCCATCCCCTTTCTAATCCTCATCCCTCCTACTCCCTTTTCTTTTTCAGCAGCATCTCAGCCAGTCACTTGCCCTCCCCCCACCCCCAATGACAGAAGTTCTGGAAATAAACACAGAGTCAAGAAATTAACAAAATATATCTCCCGGCTTCTTGCCTCCCCAGAGCCCCTACACTTACCCCATCCCTGCAGTGGGAGAGGGCCCTCTGTTCCCCTCCCCTCACCCCAGACACCTCCTCCTTTTAGGAAGTCCTTCAAAAACAGACAAATAAAATCTCTCCTGGTTTTAGGGCCTGTCTGAGAGGGAAGTCCAAGTTCATTTTCAAGTTAGACAAGGGAGTTGAGGGGGGTTGGGGAAGAGGTGGAGGAGTGTTTGCAGGGGGCTGGATTTGGCTTCCTTTCAGAGATCTAACAACGGGCCCTTTTGGTCAGAAAGCCAACAAACCGAATGCTTGGAAAAGGTATTTATCACTTTCAATCATTTCCTCCATCTTTTAAAGTTTAAGTTTGCGGCTCCTAGAAATGAGACAGATCAATCTCTTCTCTTCTCTTCCTTTCCCTTCCTTTCCCTTCCCTTGCCTTGCCGTCCCTTGCCTTCCCTTCCTTCCTTTCTCTCTCCCTCTCCCTCTCCCTCTCCCTCTCCCTTTCCCTCTCCCTCTCCCTCTCCCTCTCCCTCTCTCTCTCTCTCTTTCTGTGTGTCTCTTTAGGATTTCCAGTTACTTTAAAAGAAGATAATGGAAAATAACATTTTTCTCAGAAGGGGTTGTAGACCTCAATACTGCATTCTTCTGGATCAAAATGGACTGTTTATCTTATATATCCTTTAAAATAAGAATGACTAAATATAAAAGACATAGCTGAAGCACTGGACATTTCATCTCTAACTAGGTGAAATACTGCCCTCAATTCCACCATGATGCTGAGACCTGGAGTTTAGTGGGTCCTAAGAGGCAGATGGTAGAGGACGTAAGTATATTTCATTATGAGGAAGGAGAAAAATTATACCCTAAATGGATTACAGCCTAGTTCTCCCCATGACCAGATACCCTCAGAAGTCACAGCAGAAGATACATTCTAATCATTCTACTTTGAAAATAATTGAACTTGACACCAGAAATTAAGGGACCTTCAAAAGATGTCTTACCAAAAGAAAGAAAATTTAATTTTCCTATCTCCAAAAAGAGGGAAATGAAAACCTAAGACTCAACTAAAGGGCGAGAACCCCTCTTTGCTAAAATAGCCAATCTTGCTTGGGATCTATGGAGCAAAAATGCAGGAAGGAGCTTGAATGTCTGGGTACTTGGGACGAGATTCCTGCTGGTGGCAACTAATTCCACCTTCCTGAAAAGATATAATTTGGTGAAATATTAGTTCCTGGAGGGAAACTATCCCTATGATATCCTTACGGAGGGGGCTGCTAGATTTTCTCTCCCTCACTGTCTCTTCTCTCTCACCCATATTTATCCTTCTCTAGGGAGTATTTAGAAGAATTTTTTCTCTTGGTTGTGGTGTTGTTTTATACATACGTGAAGCAAAGTTGATGAAATCTAAAGAACTAGAAAGGAAGATGGGGACATCCATGTTCTCTCCTCGCAAAGATTGCTGCACTCACTTGCATAGTCAGAGAAAATTGAACTCAGATAAGAAGAAATCTCTTTCAAGGTATAGAGACCACCTCAGACTTCGTGCACTTGATGGCCTTCAGCATTTCTGGGGAGCATGACTGTTGAGTCCTGGTTTTTGAACACTGCTGGATAGTACACAGGCTGGGGGAACATGTATTGTGATGGGTGTGCATCGTGCTAGCGTGGAGACATTTACAGGTTGGTCATGACAGGGGTGCTGGTGAGGGCAGGCTGATGATGGTGAAAGAAAAGGAAATACAGTGAGGATTTGAGCTTGGAGAAGACCCCTCCAGCTCTCTGCAGTGGGGGCCTTCTCTCCTTCAGCTGAGCCACTATAAGCAAAATGGGAAAAAAGACCATCCTCACGTTTCTGCAGAGATGCTATTCCTAATGCATTAAGGAAATCTTATGCAATTCCTCTCTTACTCTGAGGCCTTAGGAAAACCTTTTTCTGCTAGAATCTGCATTTGTGATTTGAAGCACTTTAACTCTCTTTTCAGTACTTGGTTTATTAATGAATATCTCTCCGAAGAAGTAATGCAGATTTATTTCTCTCATCTATTATAGACCTATCATCTCTAGACAAATAAGTATATAATATATGCTTTGTTCGGTGTTAAGGGAACTTTAGATAAATATTAACGTAAGATACGTGCCCTCAGATACCCATCTCCATCTAATTAGGTAATCTTTGTAAAAAATTTAAAAATATTTCCCTTGAATATGAAACATAGTCATGTTTAAATTAAAAACAAATGAAAGCCTTTATTGTCTTTATGCCATTGCTGAGATGTGTGTGTGCGGTTTGGTGGACCTATGGTTTTGTGGACAAAGATATATGTTGACACAGACACACAGGTTTGTTAATCCACCTCCACCAGTGTTTTCTCTGATGCAGAGAGCTATTAAGCAGGCATGGTATTCAGGCATATGTAAGGCAGAAATTCTTTTTTATTACCGATTTTGTTAAAAATCTTATATTTAAGAGAGAATAAAGACACCACGTCTGAGGATATCCAGGACCGACTTTGCAGTATATAATTCTCAGACCCATTTCCCCTCAGCCATAATTAGCGGAATTACGCGCCTGCCAGAAACCAAATTGCCGTATGGCCAAATCTGGCAGCATCCTGGCGTTGGCACTGTTCTTTCAGCGCAATTCTTTTCTCTGCACAGATTTTTAGGAGATTCGGGTCACTTCCGGAGCCTGGATGGCGAGTCCCCTCAGCCAGAGCAGTCAGCGGCCGCCTGGCTCCGCCGGGAACACGGCGCCAGCATCTAATTCCTTTCTCTTTTCTTTCTGGATTGATCCCAGGACTTCGAGAGTTCTTTCGTTAATTATAACAGGCTGATTTTTAGGGGGGGGGTTTTGGTGGGTTTTTTTTTTTTTTTTGGTTTTGGTTTGTTTATTTGTTTGTTTGTTTTTCCATGTAGTAATTATTTAGTATTGGATTTCACTAACTTCGACTAAACTGAAGCTTGGCGAAAGCCGCTTGCACGCAGGACAATCAATGGCCGACACGGGAGGACAGCGGGACGAGGGCCCGCGCTGGGAAGCGCCTGCTCCGCTCCTGCGGCGCCCGAGCAGAACCGGCGAGCCAGGCACAATCACACCCGTAATCCTCACTGATGCACTTGCGTGCGCTCTATGGGCACTGATAGCTGAGCACACAGGTGGGTACTTTTCTTTGTGGGGCAGAGCAGACTCTAATGAGATCCCGGAGAGCTCTGGGCATGTGGGAGGCGCGAGCCGGCGCGGGTGCCCGGGCATTCAAGGACATGCTGCTGCGAACCGATCCGGAGGTTTTGCAAGTTAGTACCCTGTGCCTCCGGGGGTTCCGGTGCTTATCTACAGGGACACATCCTAACTGCGGATTTTTTGTTGCTAACCACCACTGCCAAGACCAAGAATCAGCCAGCTTTCCCTTCCTTCTCTGCCTGTCTGCTTGTTCCTGTGGAAAGGGTACCTCTCAAATGGGGAAAGAAACCCTCCCCCTATTTTGTTTCTTATGCCCAGTCTTCGGATAGAGAAGTGGGGTGTGTGTGTGTGTGTGTGTGTATGTGTGTGTGTGTAATCATACACTGACAAAGATTTCTCAAAAAAAAATAGTTGAGAGAATCTCTGGTTCCAAAAAAAAAGTGCAGAGAAGTGGATGGGTAGATGGGTGGGTGGAAGGGCTGCAGGCCAGAGGCAGGGAAGCCATGAGAACAGACTTCTGTAAAGCTGGCTAAATCTCAGTTGGTGAAAGTATAAAGGAGGAAAGCAAATTATTCAGATGTTAGGGATCTCAGTATTAAATTCTGGGTGGCTATGTTTTTGTTGCCATTTGCTCCTATAGTACATATGAAGTGGCATAGTCATGTTTCATATAGAAACTCATGATGACAATATCCCCATACAGTTGGGTATGCTTCAGTTATACTTCTAAACATGGTGCACTGTAGGTCTACCAATTTCCGATATTAAGTTTTTCCTTTAGAATACTTCATACTTTAAATAACAGGGACAGGCTCATAAACAGTGGTGAATTTCTCTTTTCAAACATTGCAAGAAAAGCAGGCTCACTACCTTCTAAAGCTTAGCCCCACCCTTGAAAAAAGAAGTTTCCCAAATGTGATTTGTCCTAGGAAGAAGAAAGCCCAATCCCATCCCTTCTCCCCTCAAGATGACTGCTCACTTAGTCTCGGGGTTCTGGCCTCTGGGTGCAGACAGAAGAGTGCCTCTTCAAGGTCCAGAGACATCCCTCCTCTCTCCATGTTGGCCTCTCAAGGCTCACTCCTTAGGATCTGAACCCGGCAGGGATCTCTCAGATGCTGAATGTGTCAGTTGAAGTCAAGTGGAGTGACGCCCCAAATCCACGCTGCAAGTGCATATTCAGCCTAAGAATTATGTGGAAGGGGCTGGTCCTCGCCCAGCTTTGATCATCCAGGAAAAAATACCTGGAGGGCCAGGAAATATGTTTTCCATCGACATAAGGAGAAAACCAGTGTTTTCTTTCTCTCTAGCTCTCTCTCTCTCCATATATATGCATTTTGATAACTATATCTAGTTCTATGCCTTTTATTGCAACAGAAGCAATATCCTTTGAGGAACTGATGCCCCGGAAGGACAGACTCTGTCCTTTTAAACCAGGAAGAATGCACAGAGGACCCGTTCCAACATCTTAGAGCACACTGCACCGGTCTCTATTAGATTTTCCTTTTTTTCCTCTGTCTTTTTCCTTGCCAGGGACGATGAGCCTCCACAAGCAATCAGAATTCTCCTCTTCCTGAATTACACAAATAATCAAAAGTTGAGAGGAAGAGTTGTGGGAATGTTTTCAAAATCTCGCTGTGATGGTGTTTTCTAGTACTGTCCCCCCACTCCCACGGACAGCCTTCAGGCTGTGACCTGCCCCAAACGGTGAACCTGGAGAATGAGGTCCATGCTTTTTGAACAGGAAACCTATCTGTAACAACTTTAAAATCTGCCTTGGTTACGAGGTAACTTCAGTTTCAAGAATCTAAAGCTGCGGGGGAGAGTTCCCCATCTCAAGGCCTAAAAGGCCCCTTTTTCTGCCCTCGGGGACAGAGCCAGCTCGGAGGTACACGCTAATAGGGGGGGATTCTCAGTAGAAAATCCAGTGGGGTCATAATCTCGCTCCGGATCTTTATTTTAGACTTCAGTCCAATTATTTAATTTTCTTCTCTCCCAGGGCCGTTCAAATTGCTCGGGAATATTGCCTTCCGATCTGCCCTCGAAAACTGATGACTTCCTCCGGCCGAAATCAGGCGGAGGAAATGGCAGAAGCTGAGCAGGGAGCTCTGGGCTGAGAACTCGCCCTCCCTTCCCGCCCCGCAGCCGCGTGCTTTGGCCCGCGCTTTCGGGACCGCGACTTCGAGGGGTGCGGGCTGTGATGCTTTGGGTTTTCGTTCCGTCCTAACCCCCCGGTGATCTGGGGTCCAGCGGCCCCGACGCCGCCTCCATGGAACCTTCCGAGGCTTTGGGCGGCTGGGGTAGAGCACGTCCCTCTCCGAAGGAGCCCCAGACGGTTTGCATAGTTCCAGGCAGACGTCAGGTTCTTTTCTCAACCTGAAGCAAACGAAATCTTCAGGAGTCACAAGCTCAGTTCCCAGACCAGGTGGCGCCTGCCCGTTCACATCTTTGTTTTTTTGAAGGGAATAGATTTAAAGGAAGAAACAAAACAAAACACCTCGAATGGGGAGAAACTAGCGGAACTTCCCAGAAGCTGGGTCCCGCTGCAACGTCTCCACTTTAGGGGACCGAGTCACTTTCCCGCATTCGCCCTTCCAGGACCGATCGCTCCCCAAAGCCGTTTTTCCAGAAGTTCGGCCCCCTGTCCAGGCAGCGTCGGAGCTTCCGCAGCCTACGGCGGGTACCGGTCTCCCGCCCCCGCGGGGCGCAGCACCAGGGTCACCAGATCTTCGAAGCCTTTGGACTCTGCTTTCGCGTGGATGGGCAAGAAGGAGCGGCGGGAGTGAACTGAGGGATTACTGACTCCCGACGCCTCCAAAGACCGCACTTCGCAGCTTTGGAACCCCCAGAGCTGCCGAAGCCGACGTCCTGCTCCTTTATGGCATTGCGGGCATGGGGGAGTAAATTCAACCCCTAAGTGTCTGCACTAACGGATTCTTTCCTCCTTAAGTCTCTTTCATTTTACTCAGCAAGCCTCGGCTGCTCTTTGCTTTGGGATTTAACAGACCTCCCCGCTCCCCCAGTGTGTTTTTCCAGCGTGCGTTCCAGATCATCTCAAGAAACCCAGCAGGGAAGGGCGCTTAATGTAAAACTCCAGGGCAACTAGGGGGACAGGAAAACACTCACTTCACACATACATGAATAAGGTAGTGAGTGTCGCTGCAGAATGGTAGGTCTGGGGGAGAATGGAGATGCCCTTTTATTTTTAATAGCGGGCTAGAGGCTCGAAATATAGGTAACAGAGGGGATCAAGTTGCTGGAAACTTCGCCTTCGGTGACGTGTCCTAAAAGCTGCTCCCACCAGGGGTGAGATTTCGAGAGAAGCGAGTGGATTTTGTTTTGTTTTGTTTGTTTTTAATTGTAAATATTCAAACTCTTCTTGAGAGGACCTCGTCCCTGCCAGATGTGTCTTCTGATCCTACCAGAATGGAACACGTAAAAAATGTTAAATCCAGTTTGGGAATTAATCGAGTGTAAAATATGATTTTGTCTAGGGTTGAAAGACCAGGCAAATCTTCTGCTTTCACTGAATTTTTCTGACCTCTGTGTCCAGTGATAAGTTTTACTAGATTGTTTTCAATAACAAAAAAGATTTTTAGGATTGTGTCCACTTCCAGGCTCCCCAAGACCTGGGGGTTTCAGGCACATCTTCATTACAGAAGAGGCCAGAAGTTCCATGGGAGAAGAAACCAGTCTATTGAGAGTGGAAGATCTAGGTAGGCAAGCTACAGGATCTTGTCTGTCTTCGTGGCCACGTGATGGCGGTCACCTCTGTTCTTTCACAGAAGTCCTCTCTTTTCCTCCCCATCTTTTCTCTCTCCCATTCATCAACACAAACCATCTGGAAAAAAGTCTCTTTGGGCAGTGATGATCTTCCTTTTGAAGAAAGAAGTATTCTCACAAAGATGTTCTCTATGGTAGTTGAACCATTGGTTCTTCTCGAGAATTTTCCAGGTTGGTCTCTATAGCAAGTATTTTCCCCAAATCTGGTAGCTCTTCACAGCTGGACTACATTCCCCAGCTTCCTTTGCAGTTTGATGTGGCCATGTGACTAAGTTTTAGTCGATGGAATGTATATGCCGTTTCCTGGCCAAAGCTTTTAGCAAGTGGATGTGTCCCCATCCCCTCTCCCAATGCTTTCTGTCCACTTCCTCCATTTGATGCTGACCTTGAGGCCCTAAGGAATAGTGGAGACTCACATGGGAAGAGCCTGGATCACTGAATCACATGTGGAGGAGAACTGCCCACTGACAGGAATCATTTGCCTAAGACTTTACCCAAGGGAGAAATAACCTTCTTTTGTGTTTGTTTCACTGTACATTTTGGATTTTATTCTTGACTAACAGACGAAATACAACTTGATTTTTGTCTTCCATCATCCCTTATAAGTGTCAATGGATGGTAGGTAATCTTTCTTGGGATTAAAACTCTAAGAGGCTCTAAGACTCTTCTGCCTCTTCTTATGTGACAGTCCGAAAACAGCTTCAAGTCATATACACAATTTCAGATCTGTACTTAGATTGTCCAGTCCAGCGTATCTTCAAGATCCTGAGTTTGATTTAATGTGAAATCTTCTCCTCTCCCTAATTCAGGATTGCTTCAGCCTAGATGCCTGTAGAGGGAAGGAGGGGGTGATTTTGGCTTATTTCTTAACCTTGGGTTTCTTCCCCCCCCGCCCATCTTCAGCTGCTGTTTCAGATCAACTAGTGGTTCAAAAGGCGGAGAGAGTGGAGGATTGGTTGGAACAATGTTTAGTGATTTTGAGTTGTGGAGATAAGCTAACTAGACCAGGGCTACTGTAGTGGAAACTGCGTAGCACTAAATGAAGCAGAACTTTGGCGATTCGTTACTTAATTTGACATATAGACAAGAGAGTGTAGATCTAGACAATTTAGGATTTTTAAGTAGATTTTCTGAATTATTGGTTTGATATATTTCCAGATCTGAGTAAAGAATCACCGTTCATTCACTAGGTTGTGTAGAAATGGCCCAAACTGGTCCCCTGCAAAAGTGGCTGGTATGAAAGCATTTCTCCAAAGGTAATGAGGATACATTGCCTTGAACTGGTTCATCCAAATTACCCCCATCATCTTCCCTAAGATTGTAGACTAGACTCACTCTCAGGAAATGAGTTCCTATTTTTTGGCCCTTTCCAGTACTAGGAACCGGGCCCTCTCCGTCCTGAAGTTCTGTTAGGCATTCCACTTCTCTTATGGAAATCAAAGCCGCTAAGTCAGATAGTTAGAATGCCTGTCAGACTCTCTGGCATTTTTGAGACACTGGCATCCCTCTTTATAACCAGTGCCAAGACATTCAGGCCAAACTTGGGGTCACCAGTGGGGGAGAAATCCTGTCCGGCCACAGCCTGCCAAATGCAGAAGTGTTAATAATGCAGTTAACTTTGTGGATAATGCTCGACTATAAGATTTTAGGCCTGTCTACATGCTGGTAAAGGAAAAACTTCAATCCTTCATCGGGTTATTTCCAAATATCTAGATATATGGTAGTGAGTGGATCAATTAGCCAGAAGACATCTTCTTCCTGCTTACAAACAGTTGCTTGGCATTACACAGACCTAATTAAGTGTGCATGTTATTGAGTGGCATTCTCTGAGCAAAGAGCTATAGCGCAGGATGTGGGTAGAAAAAAAGCATTGAAATCTATGGGTGAGACTCAACTAAACTTGGAAACCTGCTTACCATTGTGAGCCAGGAGGGATTTCAGATGTCCACAGATAACAACCAAATCAGTCTGGAAATTAGCCTGGTCTTTGGAAAGAATGGTAGATTGGGTTAAACATTGAATTATCCCTCCTGGATGACGACTTGATCCACTTTCTGTAGATTGTGTCCAATCTTCTAATTCACTTTTTCAAGTGTACAGTTGGTTACATTCGTCATCATGCACTTTCTGGGAACAGTCAAAGTGGAAAGGGACTTACATTCAAAAGAAGAGGTAGTGGGTCTCTTTAATGAAACATATTATTCTGACAGTGAGGGCTGTTAGACAATGGAGTGGGAATAGAAGAGTGTGATATACAGTTCCCTTGTGTAGCACTTTGAATACTAGATCTTTTCTAATTTACCTGAGCAGAAATGGATGAGTACTCGACTAGAGACAGGGGCATGTCCAAGATGACCTCTCAAGACCCCTTTTTTTTCCTTCTTTTTTGCTTTTGGCTTCTATAATTTTCTGATAACAGCTGTACCTGTAAAATGTGTCAGATTCAGTAGCAGGGTCAGGGGCTGCTGTCACTTGGCAGACTTCAACAACATGACCCTGGCAAAGACTTTGGAATAAAAACATCAGGAAAATGAACACTCAATGCTCCATCGCCAGAGGACCGGCTGGGAGCTGTCAGGTTGAAATACTAGTCTATTTGGGAAGGGAAAGAACAGGAGCAAGGCCTCCAACACTCCTCTCCTCCTAGAAAATACCCCTCAAGCATCAGAACTGATGCCAAACACATCAAATTAATTAAGAAAAGAGATAAGAGAGGTATTAAGGCTAAACTTCTACCCTAGCCAGTCTGTCAGTCAACAACCCTATCAGGAGCAAGGCACTTCCCGCACTGGGAGGGGAGACACCACAAAACAAGAGGTGAGGCTGTTCCCTGCACACAGGGAGCCTTATTCCATCTGTGCGGGGGATGGAACATAGGCTTAGGACCCAGACAAAAAGATGAGAAGACTGAGAGACAGGAGAGGTGATGGACGTCAGTGCAGGGGGAGGAGGAGAGGAAGCTGCAGCTGGAGGAATCAGACAAGAGAGGAATCCCCGGGGAGGGTCGATCCCTCGGAGTTGGGGAGGAGACATGAAAAGGGGCTGAGGGCAGAAGTGGGAAAAGACTTGTGTCCCAGATTGGGCAATGGCTTGTGCAGTGTAGCGACTGGAGAGGACAAGGTATGTGTTGTTGTGGGCAGCACAGGAGCCTGGTTGAGCAGAAATGCTGCAACACAAAGTCACGGGAGAAGAGGCTGGACACTGTTGAATTATAAATCTGGCAGGATAAGATGAATCAAACATGAATTTCTGGGTAAAGGTGTTTGTGACAATAATGCTGACAAGGGGAGAAGCTTTTGTTCTGGCTACCTTTTTTTTTTTTTTAGTGGTACGCGGGCCTCTCACCGCTGCGGCCTCTCCCGCTGCGGAGCACAGGCTCCGGACGCGCAGCCCCAGCGGCCATGGCTCACGGGCCCAGCCGCTCCGCGGCATGTGGGATCCTCCCGGACCGGGGCACGAACCCGTGTCCCCCGCATTGGCAGGCGGACTCCCAACCACTGCGCCACCAGGGAAGCCCCTGGCTACCTTTTAGAAGTAAAATCCAAGCGTATGAGGGGGGATGCAGTCATCTCTTGTCAGAAACATAAGGCCAACAGAAAAAGCACATTGCTTCACCAGTTCCAGCATGAAGTAGCAAAAATATCTTCCAGCTATAGCAGGAGTGTCCAGGGAAGAGCCAAGAAATGTGTGGTAGCGTGTGACTCTTTATATGTCTCCATGTGTGTGTTTAAGGTTGTGGGTACATGGGGACTTCCCTGGTGGAGCAGTGGTTAAGAATCCGCCTGTCAGTGCAGGGGACATGGGTTCGAGACCTGGTCCAGGAAGATCCCACATGCCGCGGAGCTACTAAGCCAGTGCGCCACAACTACTGAGCCTGCGCTCTGGAGCCCGCGAGCCACAACTGCTGAGCCCACGTGCCACAACTGCTGAAGCCCGCGCGCCTGAAGCCCGTGCTCTGCAACAGGGGAAGCCACCGCAATGAGAAGCCTGGGCACCGCGAGGAAGAGTGGCCCCCTCTCACCACAGCTAGAGAAAGCCTGCATGCAACAAAGACCCAAAGCAGCCAAAAATAAAATTGGTTAACAACAACAAAAGTATTCTAAAAAAAAAGGTTGCAGGTACATGTCTTTGTATGTTCTGATTGTGTTTCTTCTTGAACACTTTAGAAAAGTATACAAAAGATGCACCAACAAATAGACTAGTGCATTAAATTAGTAGGTAGATAGATGATAAAGTTTGAGAAATACATATCCATGGAGGAAAATGTAATACTAACCACTCAGTATACATGCACACACACTGGATAACATTCATATATATATTACAAATGCAAATATACGAAGATACACCATTTCAGGTCTGTACAGAGACATAAGTGCTATTAACTGCTATCCATTTCATATTCTAAGAGAATAACAGACATTAAATGGTGTTTAAATCATCCTATCTATTATTTTGTCTATAAGAAAGAATACACCTAACCAACTACTTCAAGCACCATAGTGCCTGTTTAAAGAACTACAAAAAATTAGTCTGATATCTAACCTGCATTAGCATGTATGCTGTAGAGGAAAGTGCACTGAATCCTGTAGGAATCAAAATATATGAATTATTAATCCACATCTATCGCTTAATACAGAGTATGCTTTGTTTTTCTTATAAGAAAGAGAAATTTTCTTTTTTTTAAAAAAAATATTTATTTATTCGGTTGTGCTGGGTCTTAGTTGCGGCATGCAGGCTCCTTAGTTGAGGCATGTGAACTCTTAGTTGCAGCGTGCATGCGGGATCTAGTTCCCTGACCAGGGATCTAACCCGGGCCCCCTGCATTGGGAACGTGGAGTCTTAACTATTGCGCCACCAGGGAAGTCCCCAGAGTATCCTTTGGTAAGCCACTTTCTCTCTGACCCTGTTTCTTCATCCATTAAGTGTGAAAGTTGTTTATAAAATCTAAGCTTCCTTCTAACTATAGTCTTAGAATATATTTATATATTTTAGCTATAGTCAGAATATATATATATATATATATCACACAATGTTATCCAAGTGCCCAGAAAATTTGGTGGAAAAGAAAATTAGATGACCATAGTTGTCTACAAATGCCCAAATAATTTTTCAGTTCTGTTTCCTAATGACAAAATTCCAAACATTTTGATATTGTGAGGACTGAGGGGTTAATGACAGAAATTTTCACCTTTCAAGAGCTGAGTTGGTGTCGTATGGACAATGAAACTGAGAATGAATAGGTCTATAGTCACTTGTTCTACACAAATGTTGGAGATTATGATGGTAGATTACACAATGGAATGCTTTAGATAAGTCAGTGAGAAAATCAGTTACGTTGGCCATTTGGCATTGGGTAGTCAAAACAGCTTTTTAAAAAAATTTTAAGCAGATGGACTGTTTTTCTGTGTTATGGATGTGTGCCCATTTCCTCCACAATTAGTGCTCGGGCCCTCTTCTCTCTAGATCTCTCTCTACCCTCATCCCAGTACTCAACACAGAGACTTTGCTCTGGTCCCCCAGAGCAGCCACATTCTGAAAACCTATTAGTATGCCGTAACGTTCCACATATGTATGCATGTTGAACATACAAACCGTCAAAAAATAGCATGCTCTTTTTTGAGGGCTCCTAGTAGAGCACTGGCACTTGCCATAATATTCCATTACAAAAAATGAAAAAAAAAAAGTCTGCAGCTGGTAAACTTCATCCTGAATGTCAACAGGGGTCTGATCCCATAACACAACAGTCTGAGATAACCTGCATCACAAAGCCAAGACTGGCTGTGATTACTTAGCATTTATATAGCACTTTATCTGGGTTCTGTACGTCAGCATCATTAATGGGAGATAACTCACCAGGAGTTACAGCTGAGAAAAAAATTCATGACAAAGGAGGAAGAAAGAAGGAAAAGTTTAAAGGATTTGAGTGATTCCATAGGGGCTTGCGGTTACTCAGTAATGGGGAGAGGGCAAAGATGTTATTTAAAGAGGACAAGGAAAGCTCTTTTGTCTCTCCCCTGTGAACAGGAGTGACTGAAGGTGCAGAAGGAGAGAATGAGTTCAGACAAGGAAGTAAAACCATGCCAGTGAGACTCGCTCAGCCTGAGTTTGATTAAAAGAATTTATAGTTTGTCTTCTATAGCACCTTAGATCCCAGGGAAATTATCATCTAGCAAAGACTGTGATTAATGGTTGGAGGGTGGTTCTGTCTGGAAGCAAGGGGATGGACAAGATACTTTTTAAAATTGGCTTCCAAGCCCAGAAGTCTATTGTCTATTTTAAAAACTAGAATATTAAAAAATTCATCAAAGTTTCATTGTGGCTTATTTTTTTGTTCTACAAATTTTTTTAAATTGAAGTATAGTTGATTTACAATGTTGTGTTAGTTTCTGGTATATAGCAAAGTGATTCAGTTTTTTGTTTTTTAATAAATGTATTTATTTATTTATTTTTGGCTGCATTGGGCCTTCGTTGCTGCACGTGGGCTTTCTCTAGTTACAGTGAGCAGGGGCTACTCTTTGTTGTGGTGCGCGGGCTTCTCATTGCGGTGGCTTCTCTTGCGGAGCACAGGCTCTAGGCGCACAGGCTTCAGTAGTTGTGACATGCAGGCTCAGTAGTTGTGGTGCACGGGCTTAGTTGCTCCGCGGCATGTGGGATCTTCCCAGACCAGGGCTCGAACCCGTGTCCCCTGCATTGGCAGGAGGATTCTTAGTCCCTGCGCCACCAGGGAAGTCCCAATTCAGTTTTTTATATATATATATATATGTATATATATATATATATACACACACACACACACACACATATATACATATATATATATATTCTTTTTTTTTTTTTTTTCCGGACGCACAGGCTCAGCGGCCATGGCTCACGGGCCCAGCCGCTCCGCGGCATGTGGGATCTTTCCAGACCGGGGCACGAACCCGTGTCCCTTGCATCGGCAGGCGGACTCTCAACCACTGTGCCACCAAGGGCAGCCCTCATATATATATTCTTTTCCATTATGGTTTATTATAAGATACTGAATAGAGTTCCCTATGCTATACAGTAGGACCTTGTTGTTTATCCATTTTATACATAGTAATATGTATCTGCTAATCCCAAACTCCTAATTTATCCCTCCCTCACCGCCTTTCCCCTTTGGTAACCATAAGTTTGTTTTCTGTCTGTGAGTCTGTTTCTGTTTTGTAAATAAGTTTATTTGTGCAATATTTTAGATTCCACATATAAGTGATATGGTATTTGTCTTTCTCTTTCTGACTTACTTCACTTGGTATGATAATCTCTAGGTCCATCCATGTTGCTGCAAATGGCATTATTTCAATCTTTTTCACGGCTGAGTACTATTCGGTTGTGTATATGTACCACATCTTCTTTACCCATTCATTTGTCGATGGACATTTAGGTTACTTCCATGTCTTGGCTATTGTAAATAGTGCTGCTATGAACATTGGGGTGAATGCATCTTTTTTTTTTTTTTTTTTTTTTTAAATTTCATTTATTTATTTATTTTTGGCTGTGCTGGGTCTTCTTTTCTGTGCGTGGGCTTTCTCTAGTTGCGGCGAGCGGGGGCCACTCTTCATCGCGGTGCGCGGGCCTCTCACTGCCGCGGCCTCTCTTGTTGCGGAGCACAAGCTCCAGACGCGCAGGCTCAGTAGTTGTGGCTCACGGGCCCAGCCGCTCCACAGCATGTGGGATCTTCCCGGACCGGGGCACGAACCCGTGTCCCCTGCATTGGCAGGCAGACGCTCAACCACTGCGCCACCAGGGAAGCCCAATGCATCTTTTTGAATTAGGTTTTCTCCAGATATATGCCCAGGAGTGGGATTGCTGGATCACATGGCAACTCTATTTTTAGTTTTTTAAGGAACTTCTATACTGTTCTCCATAGTGGCTGCACCAATTTACATTCCCACAAACAGTGTAGGAGGGTTCCCTTTGCTCCACACCCTCTCCAGCATTTGTTATTTGTAGACTTTTTAGTGATGGCCATCCTGACCAGTGTGACGTGGTACCTTATTGTAGTTTTGATTTGCATTTCTCTAATATCAATAATTAGCGATGTTGAGCATCTTTTCATGTGCCTATTGGCCATCTGTATGTCTTCTTTTGAGAAATGTCTTCTGCCCATTTTTTGATTGGGTTGTTTGGTTTTTTTGATATTGAGTTGTATGAATTATTTATATATTTTGGAAATTAAACCCTGTTGGTTGCATCGTTTGCAAATATTTTCCCCAGTCCGTAGGTTGTCTTTTCGTTTTGTTGATGGTTTCCTTTGCTGTGAAAAAGCTTATAAGTTTGATTAGGTCTCATTTGTTTATTCTTGCTTTTATTTCTATTGCCTTGGGAGACTAATCTAAGAAAACATTGTTATGACACCTAGAGTGGTGGGATAGGGAGGGTGGGAGGGAGGGAGACGCAAGAGGGAAGAGATATGGGGATATATGTATACGTATAGCTGATTCACTTTGTTATACAGCAGAAACTAACACACCATTGTATGTCAGAGAATGTTTTGCCTATATTCTCTTCTAGGAATTTTCTGGTGTCATGTCTTATACTTAAGTCTTTAAGCCATTTTCAGTTTATTTTGATGTATGGTGTGAGGGTGTGTTTTCACTTCATTGATTTACATGCGGCCGAGCAGCTTTCCCAATACCACTTACTGAAGCATAGTGGCATTTTTATAAAGTACAAATTAACTCTGTTATAATACATAAGAATGTAATCATTCAGTTAGCTGGAAGTATGGAAATGATCACTGGAGTATCAGCAGATTGAAAATTGCAAGGCTGTCTAGCTGTGGTTCAATGCTCAGAGCGTGGGTTTAAAGACAAAAGATGAGTTTTAAACTTGGTTCCACCACTTGTTACCTGTGTAAACTTCGGGAAATGATTTAATCTCCTTGAGACTTAATGTTCTCATTTATTAAATGGAAATTTTGTAGAACATATTAATAAAATGGGCTTTTGTTTCCAGCATTAGAGCAAGTAAAAATGCTTTACTATAAAACACTTAGAAATATGGGATAAAATATAAAATATTTAAAAATGCATAGCTGAGCTTGTTAGAAAGAAAGAAAAGTCTCCTAAGGGACCGAAAATAAGAAGAGAACTGAAAACTTGAACCGTAAATGAGAGAGCTGATCCTGGAGGTTCCCTACGGCATATTTAGGAGTGGTTGCTCATCTTGGTAACCGAAAGGATTGGGTTTTTTTGCCTTGTTTTGTTCTGTTTTAAAGTTAAACACTAATCAGAATGTTAATTTTTAAATATTATAACAGACTAATTTGAAAAAGAATCTAGTAGAATTTTTAGATATGAAAAATATACCATATTTTATCAGTTCTAAGATGAGCTTTGATCACATTTTAACATTTCTGAAATCAGCGTATTTCCTACAGTTACTGTGGACTAGGCAGCTCTTTTGATGTAGTTGTCACTGCCTGTTCCTATGCATCAAAATTTGCAGGAGATATAACAGTGACTTTGAACAAATTCTGGAGGCTATATATATGGAGCACTCTTGTGAAATGCTCTTGATGTCACAGAGGATGCCATTATGTGGACATGCATGGAATTTAAAAGACATTCAGAAGATATAGACTCTGAATGTGAAGAAGTTTCAGGAGTGCCCTAACACATTTATTTTCCTTATATTTTCTTTTCTTTTTTTTCCACACCACATGGCTTGTGGGATCTTAGTTCCCTGACCAGGAATCAAATCCAAGCCCTCGTCAGTGAAGGTTCAGAGTCCTAACCACTGGACCACCAGGGAATTCCCTATTTTCTTTTCTAATGTACACACAAGAGTAATAAATAAATTATAAAACCTATGTCCAAAGTCTGAACTGGCTCTTGAAGTAGCAAAAAATTCTAAGTGTTAAGAAACTATTTGTTGGGACTTGCCTGGTGGCACAGTGGTTAAGAATCTGCCTGCCAATGCAGGGGACACAGGTTCGAGCTCTGGTCCAGGAAGATCCCACATGCCTCGGAGCAACTAAGCCTGTGTGCCACAACTTCTGAGCCTGCGCTCTAGAGCCCATGAGCTACAACTACTGAAGCCCGCCTGCCACAACTACTGAAGCCCATGCACCTAGAGCCCATGCTCCACAACAAGAGAAGCCACCGCAATGAAAAGCCTGTGCACTGCAAGGAAGAGTAGCCCCTGCTCACTGCAACTAGAGAAAGCCCACACGCAGTAGCAAAGACCCAACACAGCCAAAAAATAATTAATTAATTTAAAAAAGAAACAATTTGTCTTAGTTTAATTGCAGTAATGGCTTTTTTAAAAAATAAATTTATTTATTTATTTTTGGCTGTGTTGGGTCTTCGTTTCTGTGCAAGGGCTTTCGTCTAGTTGCGGCAAGTGGGGGCCACTCTTCATCGTGGTGTGCGGGCCTCTCACTATCGCAGCCTCTCTTGTTTCGGAGCACAGGCTCCAGACGCGCGCAGGCTCAGTAGTTGTGGCTCATGGGCCTAGTTGCTTCACGGCATGTGGGATCTTCCCAGACCAGGGCTTGAACCCGTGTCCCCTGCACTGGCAGGCAGATTCTCAATCACTGCGCCACCAGGGAAGCCCAGTAATGGCTTTTTTAATGTCAGTAAAATAATGGTGCTTCTTACCTTTGATATCATCTTAGGCTATGTGAAGTACAGTAGTCTTTGTATGAGTCAGGATTCAGGACTGAAAAGAAATCTCTCTAGGTATTTTAAACAGGAAGAAATCAGGGAACTAAATGCTTACAAATCATTGAATGGGCTAGAGGAGTAGAAGCCTGAGTCAATTCATTGGCTTTATCACACCTGCCTTTCACACTGACAAAAATAAAAGCAGCACTAAAAGTAGCAGAAGGGTGAACTCTACTTTGTTTCTGCCTTCTAAATCTCTCATGAATACCTCTCTTGGGTGGAACCTAATTTGTATCCAGAACTTGGGAAATGTAGGCAGGTGTTTATATGTTTTGCTTTCTAGATCCTCTTATATGAAAAGATAAAGTAATGAAAATGGATGGTCAGCACAAATAGACCATATCTATGAGGGTAGGTAAATATAAAAACCAAATGAATAGAAGTGTATCATTTAATTAGTAACTATTGAAATTGCTAGTGACAAATTAAGGCCACAATGAGATACTATTATATACCCACCATATTGGCTCAAATTATTCTCATAATACCAAGTATTGGTGAGGTTGCTAAGCAGTGGGGATACTCATATAGTGCTGATAGGAGCATAATTTAGTACATCTTGAAGAACAGTTTGGCATTACCTGATAAGATTGAAGGTATGTATGCCTTAGGACTCGGCAATTCTAAGTATATAACCTACCAAAATTGCACATCTATATGTACCAGTATACATGAACCATAATGTCCATAGCAACATTGCTCATAATAGCACCAAACTGAAAACAACAAAATGTTCATAGCAGTAGAATGATTAAATATTTGGTATATTAGACAGTGGAATATTGTATAAACACACACAAAAATGAGTGAGCCATGGATAAACACAATAATATAGGTGGATATTTAATATATAATATTGGTCCAGAGATAAGGACACAAAAATTTACGTACAGTATTTATTTTATAAAGTTTCAAAACAAATGAAACTAACCTATATTGTTTAGGAATGCAAACTTAGGTAGTAGAACATTTTTTAAATACAAGAAAGGGATTACCATGAAAATCAGGATTATGATTACCTCTAATGGAGAGGAAAACAGTTGTGATTGGGAAGGGGCACATGTAGGGCACCTGGGGTCTGGCAACATTCTATTTCTTGATCTGTAACTACAGTACTTAATTCAACAATACTTTTTTGTGCACTTTTATGTATGTGTGTTACACTTCATATTTTTTTTAAGTTTAAAAATAAAATAAATGGATGAATAAAAAGAAACCTAGGCATAAGGAAAGAGAGAATTATAGAGTTAGAGGAGAGATCTGAGGAAATTGTTCAGAAGATAATACAAGGAAATAAAGAGTTAGAAAGTATTAGAGACTAAAAGATGGGTTGGAGAATGAGAAGGTCCAACTTATATTAGTTCTGGAGGAGAGAATACAGAGAATTGGAGGAGGCAACATTCAAAGATTATGGCTGAGAATTTACCAGAATTAATAGAAGACATGAATCCTCAGGTTCAGATTACACAAATCTTCAGCAGGATCGATTAAACTAAATCCATACTCATATATGTTGCTATGAATTGAACAATTCCAAGTACAATGAGAAAAGATTAAAAAGCAAACAGAGAGAAAAACACATTACCTTCAAAGTAACAACAATTATATTCACAGCAGACTTTCTGAAAGCAACAACAGAGACAAGATTAACAGTGGATAATGTATTCAAAGTACTGAGTTTTAAAATTTTTTCATCATGAATTCTTTACTCAGCTATACTATCATTCAAGAGTAAGGATGAAATAGATAAATTTCCAGACAAACACAACAGGTTTATTAACACAAACAGACCTCCCACTAAAGACGTTTTCTTTAGGGAATTTCCTAAAGAAAATTTCAACCCAGAAGGATGAAGTGAGATAAAAATAAGAATAGTGAGAATAGTTTTGTTGAGTAAAGAAACTGGAAAACATGTGGGTATTAAGCGTTGACTAGGGAAACAATAGTAAGAGTGACTAATCTGGGGATATAAAAATAAGGTGGTATTATAATACTGGACAACAATAACATATAAAATGAGTGAGATACAATCAGAATTAAAGTATTCCAAATTTCTTGCATTATTCGGGATGATAATAGGGATATTGTTTAAGCCAGTAAGATTATTTTTTAAAAATTAGAATAATCATGAAAAGAATAGAAATAGAATATACAACTTGCAAATTAGTAAAGGAGAAAAGGAATTTTTAAAAAAACTTTCATCAATTTAATAGAAAGCGGGAAGAGAGATGCATGGAAAAAATATAAGCACAAAATAATGTGGTACATATAAAACAAAAATTATCAGTAAACTCATTAAATATAAATGGACTAAACTTGCCAGTTAACAGATTGAGATTGTCAGACTGGATTTTAAAATTTAGTTATGTGCTGTTATATGTCATAATGACATAGAATGCTTGAAACTAAAAGAATAGAAAAAATACCAAATAAACTGGTATTACTATATTAAGATGAGACAAGATAAACTTTAAGATACATAGAAAAGTGATTATTGTGGGCTGGGGGGAGAGGATAATAGGAAGTTATTGGTTAATGGGTACAAAGTTTCAGTTTGTGATGGATGATGAAAAAGTTCTGGAGATGGATTGTGGTAATGATTGCACAACAATGTGAATGTACTTAATGCCACTGAACTGTTTGCTTAAAAATGGTTAAAATGGTAAATCTTATGGTATTTAGATTTTACCACAATTGAAAAATTAGACCTTAAGATTTTAAAAATGGAATCACTACGTAATCATAAAAGCAACAGTTTACCAGGAAGATATAGCAATTATTTACTTTTGTGCGGTCACTTCAAGTACATAAAACAAAGCTATAAGAAGAAATTTATAAATTCACCATAATAGTTGGAGGTTTAAAAAATTATATCTCTCTAGTAATTGGTATATTGGTAGACAAAAACTAGTAAAGGCATAGGAGATTTGAATAACACAATTAGCAATCATTCTCTAATGAATATACGTAGAATGCTTTATGCAACTATTAGAGAATACACATTTGTTTTAAGAATATACAGAGCATTTCAAAAACTGACCCAACACTGGGCCACAAAACAAATCTCAACAAATAAAAAGCATCAGTGTTACACAAGACCACATTTCTCTGCACACAAGCAATTAATTTAGATAGCAATAACAAAAAGATTAAACTCCCAGATAGTTGGAAATGTAAGAAAAAATTTTAAAGTGTAACTAATAATGGAAATTAGATAATATTTAGATTGAACAATAAAGAAAATACACAATCAGAATATGTGAGATACAGCTAAAGTAGCATTAGAAAGGGCTTTATAGCCTTAATACATTACAAAAGAAGAAAGAGGAAAAAAAAGCTAAGTTCCAACTCAAGAAATTATCAAAAAAAAAAAAAAAAAGACAATCACAGAACCTCCCTCCAATCAAAGCAGATGGAAAGAAATAATAATTGTAAAAGTAAAAATTAGAAAACAAGGATACAATAGGGATCATCAACAAAACTACAAATTGGTAAATGCTCACTCACCAAAAGGTGCCGTGAGGTCCCAATAATCAGGTAGACAAAATCACCTGGGTCTGTAAATGTCAGTCACTCTCTACTGAACCACTCAGGGCTTGCCAAGAGAGCTCATTAACACAGTAGCTATGAGGACAAGGTTGGAAATTACGCAACAAATTTTTCTCTCATCAAGGTAGATCTGGCTACGATATACCTCCTGAGGATAATCTGCCAATAGCACAGACCAGTAATGAGCCATATGATACTGTACCTGAGGGAACCAGCTAAGGCAGGTTGATTACAGTGGATCCCTTCCATCATGGAAGAGGCAGTGTTTTGTCATTGAAATAGATACTTTTTCTGTCTTTGGATTTGCCTTCTCTGCCCACAATGCTTCTGTCAGCCCCATCATCCGAACTTACTAGTGTGTTCTTCACCATTATGATAGCCCACACTGTATCTCTCCATCCAAAAGAAGTGAGGCAGTGGGCTCAGGCTCACAAGATTCAACAGTCTTAACATGTATTCCCATCACCCACAGACAGCAGACTTTATGGAATGGTAGAAGGGCCTAATGAAGACTCTACTACAGAGCCAGATGGGAGAAAATACTTTGTGATTTTGGGGTGCTGTCTAATATGACTGACTGGGAGAGCCATATTTGGAGATATTTCTCCCATAGCCAGAATATATGGGTCTAGGTACCAAGGAATGTATGTAGGGCTGACCTCTCTCACTGTTACACGTCATGACCTACTTAAACATTTTTCTTGCCTCTCATTCCTCTAACTTTGGATTCTGCTGATTTAGAGGTATGAATTCCTAGGAGACTTTTATGGCTTTCTGGCCATTTTATATTCATGCCACGGAACTAACAGGCAAAGGAGCTCCTCCAACAGCTGGGGTGAAACAGAGTGGTTGCCTTGCAATGAGAGCAGGGAAGAGTGTGCTTAAAACCCAGGGGATTCTCTGGGGTGCCTCACAGTACCTCCATGACCAGGGTAGAGCTAACGGAGGCTTAGAGCACCTCCAATGCAGGCAGAACCACTACAAGCTAGCTTTTTTAGGAATAAAGGTTTGGACCTCTCCACTAGGAACCCGAACCAGCTAGGTGCTGATTGAAGACAAAAGAACATGGAATGCGTAGTTGATTAAGAAAGTTATAAATAGCAACTACAGCTTTGTTCTGAAGCCTTGGGGCATACATGGGTGGTGCTGGCAGCTATGATGGTGGGAGCAGCAGCTTCCTGGCCTCTTGATCACAACCACCGTGGTATGTTCTTCAACTAACAAGTTTAGTGGTACCTTCTGACTCCTGTTCTTTCAGCCCTTCCAACAATTTTGTAAGCCTCGAATTTCTTTAAATCGTTGTAGTAAATTCCTTTCTGCTTAGAATATCTAGAGTTATTTCCGTTCTTGCATTAAGCCCTGACTAAATCAGATAATGATTAAGATAGTGTGGTATTTGCATAGGGATGGTCAGATTGGCCAATTTAAAAGAATAGAGAACCCAGAAACAGACCTGTGCTATTTAAATCTGGTATCTGATATTTCAAACCACTAGAGAAAAGGCTGGACTATGTACTAAATGCTGCTGGGGACAATGGGCACCCTTAGGGGGGAAATTAAATCCTTTTCTCTCACCAAACAAAAAAATTAATTCCAACCAGATTAAAGATGTAAATGTGAAATGCGAAAAGTGCAACACCTTTAGAGGAAAATATGTGGAAATTTAAAGTAAGAAACAGTATTATTCTAATGACTTTTAAATTACATCTCTAGCTTATACCTGTCCCCTAAACACCACACTCATACATCCAACTTCCAATTCAAAATTTCCACTTGGGTGTCTAATAAGCATCTCAAAATTAGCGTCTTCAAAACCAAGTATTCATTTCCCCCCAGCAAACCTTCTCCTGCAACGTTCCCCCATTTAAGAAAATGGCACTATCACTCATCCATTTCCTCAGGCAAAAAACTTGGAGTTATTCTTGATTTCTATTTCATATAATCCTTACCAAACCCATTGGAAAATCTTGTTAGGTCTCACTTCAAAAAATATTCTGAATCTGACCACCTCTCACCATTTTCTCTGCTACTATCACTATCTAAGTCATCACCACCTCTCATTTAGACTATAGCAATAAACTCTTACCCAGTCTTCTTGCTTCTACTTTTACCTCTTGGACATTATGATAGTAGCCATAATGATCTTTTAAAAAATAGATCACTCCCTTGCTCAACATCGTCCAGTCATTTCCCATCACAGCATAAAATTCAGCTACTTCTCTGAAGTAATCACATACCACTCTTCCCCACACTTATGCCACTTAGGCACACTTGCCATGTCCTCAATAAAAGTTGGTTGACTAAATTTAATAACAAGTTTGTAATAGCAAAGACTTGGACGCAACCTCAAGGTATCCCAAAGGAGAATGGCTAATAAACTGTGGCAATTCTTTATACTGGAATACTCTACAGCAGTTAAAATGAATAAATAAGTCTCGTGTGGCCACACAGATAAATATCAAAAACAATATTGAACAACAAAAGCTAGTTGAAGGATAAATATGGTATGCAAATTAAGAAACATAAAACAATACTGTATGTAGCTTATGTTACATACATATGTAGTAAAAGTATTAAAAAACTTCCATAGTGGGAATTCCCTGGTGGCCTAGTAGTTAGGATTCCGGGCTTTCACTGCTGTGGCCTGGGTTCAGTCCCTGGTCAGGGAACTGAGATCCTGCAGGTCACACAGTGTGGTATAAATAAATAACAAAATCTGCTTAAACAAATTAATTAACTAATTAAAAAGGAAAAACTTCCATGGTAACGATAAGCATCAAATTCAGGTTGGAGGATACCTCTGTGAAAGAGGAACACTAATATGATAGGGGAAGTGTACCCATGGGGTTTCCTTATATTTGTGTTAATAATTTATTTCTAAGCTGAAACGTTGGCACATAAGTGTTAATTTTCTTATATATATTTTTTGTATGCCTGAACTATTTAATAATAAAACTAAATGAGATAATAGGGACTGGTGTGTAATAATAGTTGATATTTATATAGAGCCTGGTTTGAGTTAGGCACTGTTCTAAGTGCTTTACATGTGACAGCTCATTTAAATTCTCACAACAAGCCTTTGAAGTAACGAATATTATTATCTCCATTCTAAGGATGAGAAAATGGAAACACAGAAAAGTTAAGTAATATATCAAGACTAGATGGTGGAGCTGATCTGGGAGAAGAAAAGCAGTTTGGCTCTGATTTTTAACCATTACACCAAATCGCCTCCTAGCCCTTATTAAACACACAGTAGGTTCTTAATATTCAGTTGCAACCTATGAGATTGTTTTTGGAGGCCAAAATGGTCAAATATGTCAGCAATTGCATATGGTTCAACCACTAAATGGCAAAGAAATACAAATACAACTGAAATGACCATATGAAAAGGCTCTATGATGACTCTGCCATTGCTTTTAAACATATGAAAGACTTCTGCATGCACATCCTATAGATGTTGTTACCACTGAAGCACGAGTGCTCGGAAATCCCTTCCCAACCATTAACATTGAAATCAAGTGAAGAAAGCCAGGCTTTTTAGGAAAGAGTGGTCATGATCAACGTAGGGTGGAGTGCAGCCACTGTGGGGTTGCGGGGTGGGGGGGGAATGGCTGAGCTGCCCTCTCAGCACCCTAAGTCTCCCTTCCGGGATTTTGCCTTTCTCGGTTTGTCCAGGAGGCTGCTTCACAACTGCCAGGACGTCGCCATAGGTTTGGCTCAGAAGCCCTTGTTTGCAGGCCTCTGAGTGAGCTCCTGAGAAACCCAGACGGGGCGGCAGCCTTTCTCATTAGAGCACGCAAGGGCATGAGATCAAAAATCCCTCTCCCCCAGCTCCTGGCTGCACCCTGACTCCCAGGAATTTGGAAATAGAAAGAAGGAGACAGGAGACAGATACACGTTACCTCAGGTTCAATCTGCCTGGTCTTTGCAATTTTTGTCCTAATTTTTCATCTGAAATTTCCGAGTCTTGTCTTTTGCATCTGTTCAGTGACGTTGTCTCCTTCTCAGTCTCCATTTCTAGTGAATCAAAATTTAACTCCCTCTTTTTAAAAAATAAATTTATTTATTCTATTTTTGGCTGCGTTGGGTCTTTGTTGCTGCACGCGGGCTTTTTCTCTGGCTGTGGCGAGGCGGGGCTACTCTTCGTTGCGGTGTGCAGGCTTCTCATTGTGGTGGCTTCTCGTTGCGGGTCACGGGCTCTAGGCGTGCGGGCTTCGGTATTTGCAGCACACGGGCTCAGTAGTTGTGGCTCATGGGCTCAAGAGTGCAGGCTCAGTAGTTGCGGTGCATGGGCTTAGTTGCTCCATAGCATGTAGGATCTTCCTGGACCAGGGCTCGAACCCGTGTCCCCTGCATTGGCAGGCGGATTCTTAACCACTGCGCCACCAGGAAAGCCCTGACTCCCTCTTATGTATAGTTAACAAAATAACCTGCATGAAACACTGCTTTCCTCATGTCCTTCCTGAAGAACAATCATCTACTATATTCAATTCGAAATCCTTAGTGCAGATTTCTGCAACTCCTCATCACGTTTACAGGTGCCCCTCTCAACCATGTCAACCAGAACAAAACCCGCATCAGTGGCTGGATCTAGCCTGGATCCTGTGTGGAAACACAAGAATGGACAGGGTTGTATCTGCAAAGTGTAGTGAAATTATGTTGCACACTGTTGCATACATGCTTATTCTATGGGCATGAATTTCTATGTACGCACATGGAGGGGGTCCATGCACGGGTGCACAAATGTAATTGATATATGTGCCTGAAGGTGGTGTGAGCATTTTCTAGAACCCTATGTTCGAAGTTTCACTCCATAAATCTCTTTTACTGGCAGTACTCTGAAAACCAAGGGCTGTGTAATAATTTACACTGCATTGTCCTTCCTCTCTCACTCCCCTTCACTTGCCTAGGATGAAAACCTGAAGATGGATGGTGATGTCTCTTTGGAGGAGCCAGGAGTGTCGTTCACCCGCTCTCTGTCAGTCTACCCCTCTAGAGCATTTCTTCTCACTCCACTTCTCCTGCTTTGCTCTAGAGGACAGTCTTTCTGTCTCCTCTTCTTCCCCACACCTTGTCCACTGACTCCTGAAAAGTTTTTCTTGTTGGGGCAGCCACCCTGGGTTAAGTAGAAGGAGAAGGACTTTTCAGATGATCCAGTCACGAGACCCCCGCCCCCGCCAAATAACAGTCCTCCATGGGATCCAAAGAGTTCCAGAGTTTTCCTCCTTCCTCCACTCAAAGCTATTTTAGTCTAACTTTCAAAGGCTCCAGGGAAGATGATTCCACATTTCTGTTGGTCCTCAAGAAGAGTATTTCTAACTCTCAAAGCTTTACCTTTTATCCTCTCCACTGTGGTTTTATTTATTTATTTATTTTTGGCTGCGTTGGGTCTTCGTTGCTGCGCGCGGGCTTTCTCTAGTTGCAGCGAGCAGGGGTTGCTCTTCACTGCAGTGTGTGGGCTTCTCACTGCGGTGGCTTCTCTTGTTGCAGAGCACGGGCTCTAGGCACGCGGGCTTAGAAGTTGTGGCACATGGGCTTAGTTGCTCCATGGCATGTGGGATCTTCCTGGACCAAGGCTCGAACCCGTGTCCCCTGCATTGGCAGGCGGATTCTTAACCACTGTGCCACCAGGGAAGTCCCTCTACTGTGGTTTTGACCATATTCTCTTGAGATTGTTTTATTTTCACTAGACAGAAAGTTCCAGGTGAAGGATAAAGGGTAAGTATGGCAGCAGTGACAGAGAGAGCTGAATGGAGAAGTACATACTTGTTTTCAGTTTGTGCCTTGCAGCCTGTAAGTGATATATTTAGGCTCATCGAGAGCTGGAGAATCATTTTGTCTGTCCCTTGATACTTCCCCTCTCCTCTCCGGTTGAACTTTCATCTCTCTAGTGTTTGACAACCCCCAAGCAACCGTCCTCTGCTACCAAACAAAGTGACATAGACTCCATTGCTTCAATAAGCCAATGAAACTGCAAACCGTCATAGACAGGAAACCCTTCCTGCGGTTAGACCAACCCTCTCTGCAGCAGCTTCATCTCTAATTCTGTGTAGATAGACCACCTTTGGCATCTGCCTTCTATGTAAAGAAAAAATACTTCTTTTGATGGTTTCCCATTCCAAGTTTCCACACCTCTTCAAAAATCAATTCCGCCACAACCTTACTTTTTTAGGAGAAAATATAGAATGTCTTTATGTCCTCAGAGTAAAGAAAGATTTCTTAAGACAAGATATGGAGTAAATCCTAATGGAAGAGATGGATAAATTTGACTACGATAAGAACGTGTTTTCTTTAGAGATCTCCATGTAAAAAGTGACAAGCCAAGCCACAAACTGGGAGATATTTGCTATTAAATGGCCTGTAAAGGATTTGTGCACAAAATATATATAAAGAACTGATAAACATCATTAAGAAAAAGACAAACAGAACAATAAAAAATGGGCGAAAGACATGAATAGGTCATTCACTTAAGTGGAAAAGATGTTCAGACTCTATAGTAATCAATAAAATGCAAACTAAAATTATCCATAGATTGGCAAAATTTGAAAAGCGTGACAATACCAAATGTTGGTGAAGATAATGGAGCAAAATTCTGACATACTGCTAGTGAGAGTATAACTCGCACAGCCATTGTGGAAACAATTTAGCTTTATCTTCTAAAGTTGAAGATATTCACACCCCATCAGATAGGAATTCTATTCATTGTGTGTGTGTGTGTGTGTGTGTGTGTGTGGTCAAAAACAAAGCATAAAATTTACCATCTTAACCTTAAGTGTGCAGTACAGTAGTGTTAACTCTATGCACACAACACATCTCTAAAACTTTTTCATCTTGCAAAACTGAAACTCTATACCTACTGAACAGTTCTTCTTCTCCCTCTCTCCCAGCCCCTGGAAACTACCATTCTACTTTCTGTTTCTAAGAGTTTGACTATTTTAGACATCTCATAAAAGTGGAATCATGCAATATTTGTTTCTTTGTTACTGAATTATTTTACTTAACATGATATCCTTGAAGTTCATCCATTTTGTAGCATAAGACAAGATTTCCTTCTTTTTAATTTTTTTTCCAGAGAAGGAAGGATTTATTACTTGCAGGAAGTAAGGAGAACATTTGCTTTCCCAAAGCAGTGTCTCTCCTTTTTTTAAGATTGAATAATATTCCATTGTGTGTGTATTCTACATTTTCTTTATCCATTCATCTGTTGATGAACATCTAGATTGTTTCTATATCTTGACTGTTATGAATAATGCTGGAATGAACATGGGTGTGCAAATATCTCTATGAGATCTTGTTTTCACCTCTTTTGGTTAAAAATACCCAGAAGTGGGGGGCTTCCCTGGTGGCGCAGTGGCTGAGAATCTGCCTGCCAATGCAGGGGACACGGGTTTGAGCCCTGGTCTGGGAAGATCCCACATGCCGTGGGGCAACTAAGCCCGTGAGCCACAACTACTGAGCCTGAGTGTCTGGAGCCTGTGCTCCACAAGAGAGGCTGCGATAGTGAGAGGCCTGCCCACCATGATGAAGAGTGGCCCCCACTTGCCGCAACTAGAGAAAGTCCTCGCACAGAAACGAAGACCCAACACAGCCAAAAAAAAAAAAAAGTCAATCAGGTTTACTAAAAAAAAAACCAAAAAAACACAGAAGTGGGATTGCTAGATCATGATACTTCTATTTTTAATTTTTTTGAGGAACCTCCATATTATTTTCCATTGTGGCTGTACATTCCCACCAACCAGGCATAAGAGTTCCAATTTCTCCACATCCTCACTTACACTTGTTATTTTCTGTTGTAGTTGTTGTTGTTATTGTTTTTAATTTTATTTATTTACTTAGGCTGTGCCGGGTCTCAGTTCTGGCACACGGGATCTTCGTTGCGGCATGCAGGATCTAGTTCCCTGACCAGAGATCGAACCCGGGTCCCCTGCCTTGGGAGTGCAGAGTCTTACCCACTGGACCACCAGGGAAGTCCTGTTGTTATTGTTTTGATAGTGGCCTTCCTAACAGGTGTCAGGTTTCCTATAGTTCAGGTGTCAGTTCATTGTGGTTTTTATATGCATTTCCCTAATGATGATGATGCTTAGCATCTTTCCGTATGCTTTTTGGCCATATGTAAATCTTCTCTGAAGAAATATCTATTAAAGTTCTTTGCCCATTTTCTAATTAGATTTTTTTTTATTGTTGAGTTGTTGAGTTCTTTATATATTCTCTATATTAATCCCTTATCAGATATATTGTTTGCAAATATTTTCTCCCATTTTATAGGTTGCCTTTTCGATCTGTTTATTGTTTCCTTTGCTGCACAGAAGTTTTTAAGTTTGTTTTGTTTTGTTTTGTTTGCGGTACGCGGGCCTCTCACTGTTGTGGCCTCTCTCGTTGCGGAGCACAGGCTCCGGACGCGCAGGCTCAGCGGCCATGGCTCACGGGCCCAGCCGCTCCGCGGCATGTGGGATCTTCCCGGACCGGGGCACGAACCCGTGTCCCCTGCATCGGCAGGCGGACTCTCAACCACTGCGCCACCAGGAAGCCCGGTGCTCTGTTTTTACTTTTAATGCAGCATTACTTCTTCTGCATATAGATTATTAATATACAGTCAGCTTTTCTAAATTTTCATAAATTTTGACATAAGTTTACATTTGTAAAATCAGCATCAAGTAATAGACATATTTGTCCCCCTCAGAAGTTTCTTTTTTTTTTTTTAATCGGGGTATAGCTGCTTTACAATGTTGTCCCTTTGCCATCTACCCTGCCCACGCAACCACTGACCTAACTTATGTCACTGCAGAGTAGCTTGCATTTTCTAGACTTTACATAAATAGAATCATATAATATGTTCTCATTATTACCTGGCAACAGTCATCTTTTGACAGACTAGACTAATGGAAGGAAATGTGGATAATTTCTTAAAGAGGATATAGATCTATTTTAAATCATAAGGGGAAATATTTTAAAACTAAATTAATACTCAAGATCAAGTGAACTGATTGATCAAGTTCTTCTGGAATTTGTGTGGGAAACTTAAGCGCACATAGATTTGACCGTTGATAAAATCGGAATGCTCCTCTGAGTGTGATGATGTAGTAGAAGATGGATTGGTTTGGGAGCCAGAATTATATGCACATTTAGGTTCCGTCATCCCTGGAAGAGTGACTTTGAATGAATTATTTAACCTCTCTGAGTTTCAGTTGTTTAACCCATAAAATGGGAATAGTAAGGACCTCTTTATTGGGTGACTGGGAGGATTCAACTAGACTTGGACATGGAAGGTGTCTCACATTCAGATATTAGCTTCTCTTCCCTTAACAGTGATTCTTGTTTCTATGAGAATATTACTTCAGAATCATAAAGTCATCTAAAAATTACTCAACATAAAAATAGCCACTTAATAGCCTTTATGAGAACATATCTAGTGTGTGGAGCTGTGTTCATCTATGTAATCTTTTTTACAGCAGCTGATTAACCTTCCTAATTCTGCTTTGTCCTAAATGACATGAAAAAGAATTTGGTATTAGTGTTCCCTGACTTCTCATTGATTAAGAATGGGAGAAGAGGGTTTTCCTGGTGGCGCTGTGGTTGAGAGTCTGCCTGCCGATGCAGGGGACGCAGGTTCGTGCCCCGGTCCGGGAAGATCCCACATGTTGTGGAGCGGCTGGGCCCGTGAGCCATGGCCACTGGGCCTGCGCGTCCGGAGCCTGTGCTTCGTGGCGGGGGAGGCTGCAGCAGTGAGTGGCCCGCGTACCGCAAAAAAAAAAAAAAAAAAAAAAGAATGGGAGAAGATAGCCAAGAGGCCAGGGAGACCATCAGAAATTGATCAAAGAAAGGACAATGGGTGAACTCCAAAGTGGATAACCCATACAGAGAAAAGAGTGAGGTCATGATGGCAGCTAAAATGAACCAAGTGCTTACTACATGCTAGGCTTTGTGCTAAGGCTTTACCTGAATTGTCGCATTTAACCCTCATAACAAACCTTTGCGTTAAGAACTATTATTGGGCCCATTCTACAGATGAGTAAATCAAGGCTCAGAGGAGCTAAGTAACTAATTCAAGTTCAAACAGATGGAAGTGACGAAGATGGATTCAGACCTAGATCTCTGCCTTCAGAGCTCAAAATACTTTTAGAGAAGCACAGAAGAATTCTAGGCTCGAGAGGTTTTCTGCTCTTAGAAAGGGAAGAAAGGAAACTACTACCAAAATTCTGTCCTGAATTTTAGGAAAGCAACCATCCACAATGACTTGAGTGGGATTCAATCACTTCTTGATGATCTTTTCTGGACCGTCTGACCACGTGTCACCTATTTTAGGCCTTCCTCACCCCCCCAGCGTCACCTGCAACGCAGGCCCTTGATTTCCATCACTGTTGGAAAAATTCTCCTGTTGTTGAATCTCAGTCATCCCATGGAAGTGGAGGCCCTCCAGTTCTGGCTAACACCCACTTCCCTCCAGGGCTATTTGTCGAGGAGGGGGTGAGTATGGGCTTAATGACATGCTTTCCTTAACAATTTTCCAAACCTATCATCTAGGATAGGGTTTACTAGCATTCATCAACAACACCCCAGCAAAGTAGGTTTATAGGATGAGCCCATTACCTGTTTAGGAATCTGGAAGGCTAAGGAATTTGTACCAAGACTTGGAACTCAGGGATTTGAACCCCAGTCCCTCCTGTACCACATGGCCTTCAGTTAGCTGTACGGTTGCTCTAGTTGTTCATCCTCTCCTCGTCTTCCCTCCACGCCCACCACCATCATCTCTGCTGGCAGAGTGAAGGCTTGAGTTTTGCCTTACTTCCCACGGAACTAATTAAAGTCTACAAAGTACTTTGAGAATATTCAGCGTGGGGTTCTTTCCAAGACAGAATTACAGGTGGGAATGGCAAGGAATGGGAATAGGCTAAAACTAGGATAGTTGAGTTGCTCTAAGGAAGGCTCAGAGAAGCCTCTTTCCACTATGAATCTTAAGGCTCTTTCTCTATGCTTGCCCAGCCATCGCAGGGAAGAGTTCACTTTCCCCTTTCCCAGCCTCAGATATAAGGCAAAGAGGGACCTGAGTTCTGTTGTTCCGTCTGCCCTTTCCCCTCAAAATCACACACAGAACGCTTCAGACAATACTTGTCTTATGAAAAGGAAAAGGTTGGATTACATACATATTAGTCTGGAACAAAGTTCTCAGATGCAGGATGTTGATTGCTGTATCTTCTGTGCTTTCAACTGTGGTTGGTTAATCACTGCTCTTGAACTTCTGCTCTAGCACAGCCTTGACATGGGCACCTCTGGTGGGGGGGACTCTTCTGAAGAGTCAGGTCCTGTCCAGGAGGGGTTTACCTATAAAGGCAAAACACACACAATAAAAGCGACCTGAGAACAATTACAAAGCAACACATCAATACAGGCAAAATAAAACAGCACAACGGGTGCTGTGGATTCGGCTTTGCTTGATAGGTTTAGGAAAAGCCCTATTTGAAAGCAGGGACCTTTGGGCTTTAATACTCCTCACTCATGTTACAAAAGCCTCAGTCTTTGGGGTCTTTTAAATATGTCCTGCTCTTAAGCAGGTCAGCTGTACTTTGGGTATTTCTCCCTTTCTTCTCTCGCCATCTCATGAAACACTTTCTGGCTCCATTTCCCCCACTCCCATATCCTGAATAGCGAAGGCTTTCTACTGTCCAAATCAACCTGTCCCCTTGGAACATACCATGGAACCAGCCAATATGCTGCCAGGTGAAGGGGAACAGGCTTGTTAAATATTCTTTAGTACAAATCTCAAATGTGCAAATGCTGATGTTGTGGAGTAAGGAGGATGACGGTTGGGAGAGACATCTACCCCCCATAAATTCTCAGAGATTAAGCTCCACGCCCTTTGAACCAAAGGCTTCCAAGACCTTTTACCTTTTTAGGAAGGGCTCCCTGTCATCTCAATTGTCCACATTACTGGTAGAAAACTATGACACTGATAGCCAAAAGAGGAGATTTCTGACGCAGTGAGAAGGTGTTCTCTGAGGGGTCCGATCCAGCAAGAAGGGTTTCTCTAGGAGGAGTGGCTATCAGCAGTGTTTCATTCTGCTCTCACCAAATGATAGAGCAAGGAGATGGCCAAGCCCAAGGATGGCGGGGTAACAGGAACAAGCTGGGTCAAGACAAAACATTTGCTGCAAACGATTCCAAAACGTTCACAGACAGAGATAATGGCAAAATGAACAGACAGTAAATGGGAAAAGATCAGCTCTCACCAAAATTATATTCTCATTGGAAGAAGAAATAAGAGGAAAGGGAGCTCTAGCTTTGGGAAGGGAAGGAGATCATAGAGATGACCCCTAGCACCGGCATCACCCTGCAGCTGTGGTTTCAGGGGGTTATGTTTTCAGACTTGCAAGGTTGATGACTACAGTCCTGGCAGAGAAGGTTCTCTTCAGTGTGTGGGTCCAGCCAAGTCTAACAGGCCCAATTTTCTCAACCAGCTCTACTCCACACTGCAGGTTTTCTCTTCTTCCCTACCACCTTCAGTGTGCACCTACATTCCTGATCTCCTCTTTCCTTCAAACCACATATGAGGCTTTTTGGACTCCACTGGATATACTCAAGGAAAGTGGATGAACTATATCTTAATACAGAGCAAGCTCCTCTGACACAGATCAAATAATACATTTCATGAACTTGAAATGGCAGAAGGGTCAATCATAATTATTTGATGCCTGCCCCAAAATCTTCTATGGTTTTAGGCCAGGTATCAAATATTCAATAATATCAAGGAATAATATCAAAGAATAGCTGGCCCTGCCCAGAGGACCTTACAGTTTAAGTGGAGAAACAAGACACAAATACACATGAGAACAATCTCAAAGCTCACATAAACCTAGGCGAAATTACACAGCACGTTTTGGAAAAGGAGGGATGGAAGCTAGATTTAGTTCTGTTCTTCTATTTATTTATTTGTCTATTTATTTATTTATTTTGGTTGTGCTGGGTCTTAGTTGCGGCACGCGGGATCCTCGTTGTGGCTTGCGGACTCTTAGTCGCAGCATGTGGACTCTTAGTTGTGGCATGCATGGGGGATCTAGTTCCCCAACCAGGGAATGAACGCAGGCCCCCTGCACTGGCAGCGCGGAGTCTTACCCACTGGACCACCAGGAAAGTTCCAGTTCTGTTCTTCTTAACAACCATTTCTGAGCATTCACTGTCAGCCAGGCACAATGCTAGGAGGTACTTTATATCTTTCTTTTCTTCTAATCCTCACAAACTTTCGTGGTAGGAACTGTTACCACCGTTTCAGAGATGAGATTAAGTAACTTGCCCTACTAAGCAGGAGAATGGGTTGAAACCCAGACCTGTGTGACTCAAAACTTGTGCCTTAAAAAACTAGCATCTCATACTGTATCCTTCTGCAGAAGAACTTTCTACCTGGAAAGAAGTTTAAACTCTTTCTTTGCTTTAGAGGAGGTTGTACAACTTAGGGGCAGTATTGTGAAAATAGAGGAATGAATTACGTGAACTTCTATCTTTGCCTGATTGGCTCACCCAGCTCTAATCCTTGGGCCAGGGGGGAAAAAAAACAAAAGCAAAAACACTACAAGCTCAAGAGATGCTAAGGTTGCACATCTAAGAGCCTTGGGCTGAAAGGCGTTTTGAGAGGTCATTCTCCTGCCTCCGCATAGAAGGCCCTTTAGATTCCACGGAATTCACTTTGGGAAAGTGGATGAACAATATCTTAATACAGCGCTAGCTCCCTTGCCATAGAAGATCACATAAAGCATTTCATGAACTTCTAGATTGATTAGTCCTCAGTGTAGCTTTTGTTGTTTCACTGGACTCAGTGAAATTAATAGAAAGGGATATTCTGGGGATCTCTCCTTCGACTTTCTGGCATGGCAGCTTTTCCACACCTCTAGCCTCAATCCTTGCTGCTGCGAGATAAGCATGAGAGCTTTACTGGGGCTTGGAAACACGCCACATACACTCTGTGCAATGTAAGGCTATGTACAATGGTCAGTATCCTCCAAGGACTTATGCCGTCATATATAGGTAATTACAGTAAAAGCAGGATTCAATATGGGAGGAGTAGGAAAAGAGCCTATAGCTCTTACTACCAAGAGCCCTTTCAGTCAATGATATTCACCCAAATGCTAACAGAGCCACAGTCTGTTTGAGAAAGTCTTGAGCAGGACGGCAGGACCCTGGGGTCCTGTGCTCAATTTGTGCTACCAGCCCACCCTCTCCCAGCACTCAGGGGACATTTATTGTGCACTGACGCTGTACAAGCACTGGGTATACAGAGATGGCTGTGATGTGACCCTGCCAGCAAAGCTCTCACATACTCAGTGGATCCGTGTCCCATCCAACATCAGCATGGAGTTTAATTTGGGAGTGTTGGGGAGAGCACAGAGATTAATGCTAAGAGTGCTGAGTCAACAGTTTCTCCACCCCCCCCCCCCCCCCCCCCCCCCCCCCCACCCCCGCCACTTCCTCAGAAAGTGGGAAAGTTGTAGGAAACCACATGAGTTTCACTAATCCCCCATCAATAGCACCCACTGCATTACTGGCCTCATTCTTTCTTTTTTTGTTTTTTTCTTAACATCCTTACAATGGTGTGTTAGTTTCTGCTGTATAACAAAGTGAATCAGCTATACATATACATATATCCCCATATCTCCTCCCTCTTGCGTCTCCCTCCCACCCTCCCTACCCCACCCCTCTAGGTGGTCACAAAACACCGAGCTGATCCCCGGGTGCTATGCGGCTGCTTCACTTTGTTGATTACAGACTGCTTAATTACAGTGACAGACTCCTCTTGGTTGGTGGGGGTGGGAGGGCTGGGGCAAGAAATAAGGGTGAGAAGGTATGGGGGGACAGTGAATGCAGGCCACCCAGCCCCACCCTCACGGTCCAGGACAGGAGCTAAGGTGAGAAAGAAATCTCTGATCAGCGATATTGACCCTCTCGCCACTGCCTTCCCCCCAAATAATAAAACCTCTAGGAATAAGGGGGGAAAATCAACTTCCTCTGATAGCTATTTTCCTAGTATAACTTCCCTCTTTAGGCTTTTAAAATATCTGGTAATTAGAGAGAAACAGCAATATTGTGTCAGTATTAAACCACAAATATAATATAATTCTTGGCATACAGTAAGTACCGAATAATTGTTGAATACATGAAAGGTTACAGAGAGACAAAATAATAGGGACAAAGGCATACAGAGAAAGCAAGCTGATGGTGTATCTATGTTGGGCTACCTGAACCAAAGCACTGTTTCCCTTCCACTAAAATCACCAATTACATGACAGAGTTGACAACACCAGAAGGCACTTTTAGCATGATACACATGTATCCAGCGGCCAAATGAGAGGAATAAAGAAGGGAGGAGGAAGAGAGCTTTTTTCTGTGAGAGTAGTTACGTGCAGCAGTCACAAAAAGGCTGAGGTGGAAAAGCAGAAAATAGGCAAGGCAAGGTCAGAAAGACTGAACGAGCTACGTGTCAGACGAAAAGGTGTGGAACAGAATGGGCGTTTCAGGCTGTAGACAGGGAAGGTTTGGGGCTCATCCAGAGAGCCACATCTTCAAGTAACATGATTTAGTTCCTTTGCGGCCTTGAACTGACCTCACCTTGCCACTCCTGCCATACCTATCCCAGGTACTCAATAAATACTCTTGGTTTAATCTCAGGAAACTCTTGATCAATTGTGCTAATAAAAATGAAGTAGACGATGAAAATTTTTTTTACCTGGTTTGCCTAAGGAGTTATACATTAGCAATTACAATTTATATAAGCATTCATTTGAAAGAGTTTGCAATGCCGATTTGGGAATGACTGGGGTAGGGCAGCCACGATGCATGTTGACAGGTAAGAAACAGTCAAGTTAGGTGGTTTTTTTAAAATCTATTTTTGGCTGCATTGGGTCTTTGTTACTGAATGCGGGCTTTTTCTAGTTGCGGAGAGCGGGGGCTACTCTTCGTTGCGGTGCGCGGGCTTCTCATTGCGGTGGCTTCTCTTGTTGCGGAGCACAGGTTCTAGGCGCGTGGTCTTCAGTAGTTGTGGCTCGTGGGCTCAGTAGTTGTGGCTCACGGGCTCTAGAGCACAGGCTCAGTAGTTGTGGCCCACGGGCTTAGTTGTTCCGCGCCATGTGGGATCTTCCTTTACCAGGGCTCGAACCCGTGTCCCCTGCATCGGCAGGCGGATTCTTAACCACTGAGCCCCAGGGAAGTCCCAAGTTAGATTTTTAAATTTCCTGAAGATAATTGACATGCCAACGTTTAAGAGTTGACTATTTGGGCTTCCCTGGTGGCGCAGTGGTTGAGAGTCCGCCTGCCGATGCAGGGGATATGGATTCGTGCCCCGGTCTGGGAAGATCCCACATGCCGCGGAGCGGCTGGGCCCGTGAGCCATGGCCGCTGAGCCTGCGCGTCCGGAGCCTGTGCTCCGCAAAGGGAGAGGCCACAGCAGTGAGAGGCCCGCGTACCACAAAAGAAAAAAAAAAAATAGTTGACTATTTGTACCCACATTCTGAACTATATCATTTATGGAAATTTCTTTAATGTCCCCATCTTTCATTTGTCATAGTCATCATCAGATATAGATATATCTCAGGGCTGTTTCTCTCTTCTTTTATATAAACTAGCTATGCCTTATTCTAGTAGAGCATTAAACTGCCTATAAAGCTCCCTTAATTAATCACCCAATAGTTTAAGCATAATAAACATGTGAACTGTCTCAGTTAATTGGCCCAAGAAATTGTGTTCATCCCCAGAATCATATTTTTCTTCTCCCTCACACTTCCCCTGTCACCCTGAGTTAATGTCAGAAGCAAGAAAACGTCATTCTTGGCAAATGCTGGCTTCATATCCAGAATTAGAGCAAGACCTTAAATAGGAATTTAAGAAATAATTCACTGACGTGGAGGGTCGTCAGATGATGTGTAGGTCAGGGACTCCTGAGGTGACCACCTGTGTTCGGGGGCCGAGGGAAAATCCAGAGGCAGGAGGAGATCCCCTTCCTAAAGGTGGGGTCCAGTCCCATGGAGGAGACGGGACGGCACTCATGACACAGGGACCAAGGCAAAGAGAGACAAGGACAGACCAGGAGGCACTTTACTGAGCTGCAGAGGTAAATGCTGGAAAGACGTGAAGAAACAAAATAGAGAAAAATTAAGTCAGGAAGTAAAGGATTAACATGAAGGGATAGCTTTTCTGGTAAGCGGCCTGAAGTGACCTCTAAACATGGTTTGCTATTCACTAGATGCAGAAGACCCCACAAAATCATGCAAATCAAGAGGTTCAAATCTTCGTGTTCACTTTAAGAACACTCATGAAACTCCCCAGCCTATTAAGGGTATGCATATCCAAAAAGCCACCAAGTTATCTGAAGGATGCCACTTTACAGAGCAATGTATGCCATTCCGTCGTTACAGTGGCGGAGTTGGTAGGTGGGCCCAGGCCAAAGAGTGGGGCTGGATGCAGGGTTGGTGGCCCAAAATGAGTGCTGAATTTTTACTGCACATGCTCAGAAATGCAGAGAGTAGTGCTGACCTTAAGGGCTTAGATGTAGATTCTCTGGTCATTGAGCACATCCAGGTGAACAAAGCCCCCAAGATGCGGCGCAGAACTTAGCTCATGGTCAGATCAACCCATACATGAGCTCTCCCTGCCACGATGAGATGATCCCTACTGAAAAAGCACAGATTGTTCCTAAACCAGAAGAGGAGGTTTCACAGAAGAAAAAGATATCCCAGAAGAAACTGAAGAAACAAAAACTTACCGCCTGGGAATAAATGCTGCAAAAAAAATAAATAAATACAAATAAAAGTTTTTTAAAAATGAAGGGATATATACAAGATGCCACGTGTGCATCTCCATGTGTGTTTTGCAAGAAGCAGCAGGAAAGGGTGGTGGAAAAGGAGTGGACCTAGATCTGTGGAGAGAAGCAAGGAGAGGGCCTCAAATCTGGGGAAGAAGGCCAGAGGGTGAAAGACAGGGAGGCGTGATGCAAACTACGTCACCAGCCTTCTGTCCTCCTGGTCTATTCAGATCCACACACACCCCCCCACCCCCCATTGGTGGGCAGGCCAGTTGCTTCTTGTAAGGCCTCTTGACCCATGAAATATATCTTCAGGGTCCAGAGAGTGAAAAGAGTGATCTTGCTTACATACGGCTTTGAGCCTCTACTGAGGAACTCTCAGAGTTAAGTCCACTCTAACATGAAAATATGGGGTCTGGGAGCTTCAACAGCATAATGGGCTTCAAATCTCTGAAGAGTTATTATTCGCAGGACCACTGGCAGCAGTTCTTCATTCTTTCTGGGGAAATAAAAACCACAAGGAAACAGAATGAAACTACAGAAGCAAGGATTGAGTTAGACAGAGGAAACATTTCCTGACTGAAACAACCCCCCTCTTTGGTAGTCTTTAGGGCAGGCTTTGTGATACCCACGTGTCAAGATGACTTAGATGCCAATCAGTTGACCTTGTTGGAAAATAGTGCTAAATGCAATGTTTCATGGTAGAACTCAAATATTTCCTCATGTGTAAGATGGGCAAAATAATACTATTTCACAGAGATGGCATGTGAGAAAATACACAGAGGCCCCTAGTAGATAGTGTGTGTGTTTGTTGTGTGTGTGTGTGTGTGTGTGTTTGAGAGAGAGAAATCACTTCCTCAGTAAATATTGACACCTTTTTTTTGCTGCTCCTCAGTTTTCTTAAATATAAAATGAGTATGGACTGCATCCTTCAGAGGGCTTAGTGTGAATATCAAAGGGGTTCAATAGATGGGAGATACTTAGATACTGTAAGCTACCACACACAAAGATATATGTTATCATTAGAATCTCTGTGAAAGTATTTTACCAGCTGCCAATATATGGAGACCCCTTTTATCACAGGTCAGTTTCTTTGCATCACAAACAAAGGCTATATCCATAACTCTTGCCCTTGGCCGAGAACAACACCCCTACACTGCTGGAAAAAATCCAAAAAACTCTAAAAACTCAAACTTCCCTGACTTCAGGTCAGTCCTAGCACATGAGAAGAAAGATAATAAGAAAGATCGTAAGTTGGTCAGGCCTGAGTTCAAATCCCAATATCCCTATTATTTAGTATCTTTGAACCTTGGTTTTCTTGTTCACAAAATGGAGATAAGTACTATCTATCATTTGGATTGTTTTAAGGTTTTAATGAAATCAAATATATAAAAGGTCTGGCCTATTGAGGATGGTCTTTGAGTATTAGTTCTCTTCGCATGGGACGCACTGCATCCTATTACTGGTCAGGGTTCTGCTCGGAGATGGTAGCATGGACACATTGATGTCTAACAATTTAAGATTTGGAGCAATGTGTAAAGGGCAGGAGAACGACAGAGAACATCTAAAACAGGACTGCTGCACCTTGAACAGAGTGGCCATCATTTCCCTAATCTCTTCCTCCCTTTCTGTGTCCTTCTCCAATAGGTATTCCTCATTTTTACCTGTAGGCTGATGTGCCACTTTAAATGGTTTCCAGCCTCAAATTAGTCTCCAGGTCCTGCTTTGTCCAGGAGAATGGGGCAAGTGGACTGGCAATTAAGAGAAGATACTTTCACTCGGGGCTTGCCCAATTTTGAAAATTGGTCCAATATATGTACGTGATAGTTTTCAAAGACCTTCTGCTCCTGACGAAATGGAGCATGTCTCTACATCCCACAGCTTGCTAGGGAAGAAGGAAGGAGAGTTCAGGGAAAGCTGGGGTCTACAGGTGTGTTTGTGTACCTCCACAAGCACACTCATTAGAACATGTGTCTGAATGGATACGTATTAGTGGAGGGGAAGGTGGCGTATCTTGGGCGTATCTCTGTATCTTGGGAGGCTTGCTATTTAGGTAATTGTATGATTAGTGAGAGTATACGTTGGATTACTGCTGAAGTGCAGTGTATGTATACAGGTGCTGATGTCTATCTAGCATGGCATAGGTGCTAAGGACAGGTGTGTGTATTGTACACGTCGGTGTTTGTGGCTGAGAAATATGATGGCAAAAAGCCACATAACTGATGTATCCTCAGTACCTAAAACAAAGAGTGTGTGGCACGTAGTAGATGTGAGATTAATATCGAGATAAATATTGGAAGAACCATCTTATAAATGAAGAAGTGATTTATTTAAACCACCCCGGGCCCATTCTGGCTTGGCCAATTAATGGCGGGGTTGGGTTGATGGCAAAGAAAGACTAGGGACCAGCTGGACACTGATACTCGAGGAAGAGGAAGCATATGAAGAATGAAGCCAGAAGAATTCATCCAGGCAGGCTCCTTGGATGGATGGAGATGTGGAACAGAGAACTGTCAACATTCTATGCAAGAAGTTATCCATTAAGTGTTTGTTCTCTAACATTTTATGAGTATCTAGTGCGTGGAAGATTCAGTGTTTCGCGGTGTGGTTATAAAGACGAGCAAGCTGTGGTCTTGAGGTATGCATTTTGGTGAAGACCAATGTGAAAAGAGACAACCATTATAAAATGGGCATGGGCCTCAGTAAAGGTTTGTAAAAAGTGCTCTGGGAGCAGGTGGGATGGGAGAGGAGCTAGGTTTTGAAGCCTGAGTTCTTCCTCACTTGCCAAGCACAGAAGGGGGACAGGGTTTTCCAAGCAGAGTAGGGTGAAGTCCGTTATGTTTTGTAGGAACGGGAAGGGGTAGGGCTTACTGTGCACAGTGGCAATGACACAGAGGACGCACAAGGAATCCAGGTTTTTAGATGCAAAGATTTCCTAAAGATGTTGTCTTAAAGCAGATCGTCCATAAAGCAAAAACCTAATGGCACATGTACTATATCCTGACTGCACATGTAGCATTGATTTCATACTTGTAGTCAAAGAGCAAAAAGAGGGCAAGGTGTGGATAAAGGTATTAAGAAGGTACATGGAGATTTTTATTAGACAGCATCAAATGAACAGAGTTGTAAAATGCAAAAGAAAGGAAAAGGGAAAATGGCTACTGAAGAGACATTTTTCATAAATCCACTTAAGGGAACATGGCACACATATAGAAAAATGGCTCAAAAACACAAAGCTACATACAAATAGTGCAAATAAACACAGTACAGACTGAGTCCCCTGGCGCTATGTAAACACAGAATAAACAAGGAGCCCACATTGGGTGAAGAGAACTAGGGAATGCTTCCTGGAGGATGGAGATTTAATTACCAGTGATGCTGGGATAAGCGTATGTTAAATAGAGTTACTTGGGAATGAATCAAGCCACATTCAAACGATAGGCAGAGTGAGAAAATTCTCAGAGCCCCTGGCTCACTCCCATCCTGGGTTGTTTTCTCTTGGCCTGCCCCAATGAGCACATTGCTCATTTGCCACTTTGAACAATCTGTTTTCATTTCCTGTGCTGGCAGACACCCCATTCAGTTTCTCACAGACAGTTATGACTTTCAGATTTCCTGTGGCTCCAGGAGTATGGGGTCAGGTAGCCCTAGACCACGAGGAGGCAATTATCCAGGTAATTTAGGAGCCAGACTACTTTATCTGAATATCAAGTCCATCCATCCAATGTTCTGCTCCCCAAAGCCCTGGCAGCTGACTATCCCAAGACCAACGCATGCAGCACCTAATCTTGGAGCACTTAACCCATTCTGGCTTGGCCAATGAATGGGGGAGTTGGGTTGTCCAATAAAATGCAGCTGTACTGACATCATGCAGGGTCCTTGGGCCTCAACCACCTTTTCTCTCTGCCATGTGGTTTGATGTACACAGTAATCTTCAAGAGCCTATGTTAATTTCCTGTAGATGGAAGGGTGCAGACTAGCTTCGGGTTTTGTTAGGTTTGAAAGTCACTGTATGTCACTTATGTAAAAAAGGAATGCGAGTCTGAAAGGACTCCTCACCACGGGGATCTCTAAACTGGAAGACTGGGAATTCCCTGGTGGTCCAGTGGTTAGGACTCTGTGCTTTCACTGCGTGGGTTCAGTCCCTGGCTGGGGAATTAAGATCCCACAAGCCGCGTAGCGCGGCCAAAAAAAAAATGTGTTGAATAATGGAATGAATAAATTCTGTCATCACTTATACAAAAATAAATAAATAAATAAATAAACTGGAAGACTGTTAGCTTAGAGTCCCGTCAATACAGACTGCCTGCCCTAGAGGTAGGTTTGAGAAGTATCTAAGAGTGAAAAGGAGAGGATTTGGTAATTTAATCAATGGTGGAGAGGGTGAGGAAGGAGTCAAGAATGATGACCAGGTTTCTGGCATAGGCAACTGGATGCCCCCGACTGAAGTGGGGTCTACAAAAGACAGAGCAGGTTTAGAGGAAGTAGGTGAGTTCTACTTTTGGGCATTTAAATCTGAGCTACGTAGGAGTACACAGTGGCTGGACACATGAGTCTGTTCTAGACTTGCTTGCTCTGTGTAAGTATTCAGGTTTATTTCATGCTCACGTGGCCTGGACCTCCTGCCGTATTTCATGTCCTCCAATGATGCCTGATGCCTAATGTTTCTTTAGTATCCACCTGCAGAGAACCTCATATGGGGTCCACACACAATTGAGTCTAATACTTGTTGTTGATTAATGGGCTGGGAAAAAAGATACTTGAATGCCCTTGAGGAGACACTTCCTCCCTCCCAACTTGCTTGTTTGGGGGAGGGTGTTTCTTTGGACCCAGTATAGCCCAGTTTAGACAAACAGCTTTGCTGCTTCAGTCTGCTCTTTTTCTTTTTTGAAATGGTCCTGTTGTATCTATTCATTAGGTTTTTAAGTTGTTAAACTATATTAACTAAAGTTAGGGTAGATGATATCATACGTCTGTAATCCTGACTGCATTCCTTTCTATTAGTTTATTCTATTACATTATACCATAAAAAGGATTGAGAGCCAAACCCAGCTTGTCCTAACCCCGTTGCAAATGTACACACATCAAATAATGATAAGAGGATACAGGGAGAGGACTCTGACGTGGGAAACCAGAGGCTTTTTTTTTTCTTTTCTTTTTAACATCTTTATTGGAGTATAATTGCTTTACAATGGTGTGTTAGTTTCTGCTGTATAACAAAGTGAATCAGCTATACGTATACATATATTCCCATTTCCCTGCCATCTTGCAACTCCCTCCCACCCTCCCTATCCCACCCCTCTAGGTGGACACAAAGCACCGAGCTGATCTCCCTGTGCCATGAGGCTGCTTCCCACTAGCTATCTATTTTACATTTGGTAGTGTATATATGTCAGTGCCACTCTCTCACTTCATCCCAGCTTACCCTTGCCCCTCCTCATGTCCTCAAGTCCATTCTCTACATCTGCCTCTTTATTCCTATCCTGCCCCTAAGTTCTTCAGAACCTTTATTTTTAGATTCCATATATATGTGTTAGCATATGGTATTTGTTTTTCTTTTTCTGACTTTCTTCACTCTGTATGACAGTCTCTAGGTCCATCCACCTCATTGCAAACAACTCAGTTTTGTTTCATTTTATGGCTGAGTAATATTCCATTGTATATATGTGCCACATCTTCTTTATCCATTCATCTGTCGATGGACACTTAGGTTGCTTCCATGTCCTGGTTATTGTAAATAGTGCTGCAATGAACATTGTGGTACATGACTCTTTTTGAATTATGGTTTTCTCAGGGTATATGCCCAGTAGTGGGATTGCTGGGTCACATAGTAGTTCTATTTTTAGTTTTAGTTCTATTTTTAGTTTCTATACATATACATATATCCCCATATCTCTTCCCTCTTGTGTCTCCCTCCCTCCCACCCTCCCTATCCCACCCCTCTAGGTGGTCACAAACACCAAGCTGATCTCATTGTAGTTTTGATTTGCATTTCTCTAATGATTAGTGATGCTGAGCATCCTTTCATGTGTTTGTTGGCAGTCTGTATATCTTCTTTGGAGAAATGTCTATTTAGGTCTTCCGCCCATTTTTGGATTGGGTTGTTTGCTTTTTGATATTGAGCTGCATGAGCTGCTTGTATACTTTGGAGATTAATCCTTTGTCAGTGGCTTCATTTGCAAATATTTTCTCCCATTCTGAGGGTTGTCTTTGCATCTTGTTTATGGTTTCCTTTGCTGTGCAAAAGCTTTTAAGTTTCATTAGGTCCCATTTGTTTATTTTTGTTTTTATTTCCATTTCTCTAGGAGGTGGGTCAAAACGGATCTTGCTGTGACTTATGCCATAGAGTGCTCTGCCTATGTTTTCCTCTAAGAGTTTTATAGTGTCTGAGACCAGAGACTTTTGAACCATCTATTTGTGATAGAGACACCTTATGCCCCCCCATACGAAGAAGCAGTAAAGTTGACTCTTTTTTCCCCATTTCCTCAGTGCTATGAAGAGTACTCCAGCCCCAGGCCTCCAGTTTATAGAAACTGGGAGCTAATTTTTAAATTCCCCCTAATCTTTACCTTATACAGTCAAGCCATTACCAAACCCTTCACATTCTTCCACCTTATTGCCTCTCAGATTCTACTCTTCTCTCTTCTGAGTTCTTGGCTCTAGAAATCAGAGCCTGAAGCAGTTTATGTGATAATACTTTATTGAGGGGTACAATCCCAGGGAAGCAAGAGTGAAGGATGAGGAAAGCAAAGCAGGAAAAAGGGGCAAATCAAAAGGCTTGTGTTACATAGCTCGTCATGGCTTCTAGAAAAGTTGTTGCTTCACATGGGAGGACGCCTTCAAATGGACCAAGTGAAGCAACTGTATCCCCAGTCTCTCTAGGGGAAAGAAGGAAAACATTAACTGCTAACTCCCATTATTCAATGTTTGTCCCTTGAGGTGTTAACTACCTTAGGTATGTGTGTATACATGTTTATATATGTATGTGTGTGTGTGTGTGTGTGTGTATGCTGTGCACAATCTTCTTAAGCATCAATAGCAACAGGGAAGCCCCAGGGTGGGGGACAAAAGATGCACAGCATAGGTGTAAGGTGAGGCCAATCTCTTCGTGCCCACAAGTTACATGAGGGCCCTTGTTCAGCTATAACTGAGCTCCTCCACCTCCCAGCAACAACAGACACCCCAGCCAGAGGCTGAATCTGGCATGCCTCCTTTATCATTTGTATAGTCCTAAACCTGGTCTAGAACCAAACTGGTTATGTCTGAATTATCTCAACAGACACCTAACCCTCCTTCATGCTTTCATATGTCTAGTCTTTCCCTTCTTTATTTTTTAAAATTTGTATTGAAATATAGTTGATTTACAATATTGTGTTAGTTTCAGGTGTACAGCAAAGTGATTCAGTTATACATATATACATTCTTTTTAAGATTCTTTCCCATTATAGGCTATCACAAGATACTTAGTATAGTTCCCTGTGCTATACAGAAGATCCTTGTTGGTTATCTATTTTATATATAGTAGTGTGTATATTTTAATCTCAAACTCCTAATTTATCCCTCCCCCCTCTATCCCCTTTGGTAACCATAAGTTTGTTTTCTATGTCTGTGAGTCTATTTGTGTTTTGTAGATAAGTTCATTTGTACTTTTATATCTCTGTCATCAGAGGGCAGGGCTCTGCTCTTCGGCACTGGGAGCACAAGAATACTAGAATGCTTACAGGGCAGTGTTCAGATGTGATTTTGTACAAGACAATGGCATAGCCACACATAGGATAAGAACCCACTCCTAGATTCTCCTCCCTAAGACAAAATGAAGTCAGGGATGGCCCAGGAAAGAGATGAGGGTCAACTTATGACAATAGTGATCTTTATATGCAAAGATAAAATTTGGAGAGTAGGATATGATGAAAATTTTTAAGTCAAGAAGGATATGATTGTAGGTGAATATAATATTTACCAAATCCTAAAATAATGGGTCAAGGGAGGCACATTTTGAAACATAAAAGAATAAACACCTGGGGATCTTGTTAAAATGTGGGTCCGATTCAGTAGGTTTGGTGCAGGACTGACATTCTGCATTTCTTATAAGCTCCAGGTAATGCCAATACTGCTGATCGTGAACCACACTCTGAGTAGCGTCTATATAGACTATGCAGGAGACTCCTGCAAATAAATAAGGAAAACATAACAACTCTAGTAGAATAATGTGAGGAAACTCATATATGAAAGTATGCTCTCCAGTATTCTGAAGTTGCATGTATTGATAGCTCATTCTTTCTTGTTGCTGAGAAGTATCTCGTCGTGTACATAGCACAACTCGTTATCCATTCACCAGGTGATGGACATTTGGGTTGTTCCCAGTTTCTAGCTATTATGAATAAAGCTGCTGTGAACATTTGTGTCTTTGTGAGAACATACATGGACTGTTAGGGATGAGTCTGGGCTAGTTTAGCCTTAATACTAAGGCATCATCCTTCTGGAGTTTCTACTGATTACTCTAGGTGTTCAGTGATGTCTCTACTCTGGGTGGACAGAATCTGAATGTTTCCCAGCCCTGTGTAAACTCTAGAATTGTTCAACTTACACTTATCTGCTATTGTTCTTTGTTCAGCATCATGGAGTTTTACCCTACCCAGGCACAAATTAGTATTCATCCAAAAATTCTAGGAGATTGTAGGCAGACTCCTGGAGCTCTTTCTCTGCATGGCTCCCACCAGTTCTAGCTGCCTCAGCTTCCCTGAACTCCAATTTCTATCTCAACTTAGCATGGCCACCACACTCTGCTAGATGCCCACTCTCTCTGTTGCTGCTGTTTCAAACTTGCCTCCAGACTGGAATCCAGGGTGATCATAGGGTTCACCTTGTTTGTTTCCCTCTCTCAGGGATCACAGTGCTTCATTGCTTCTTGTCTCAGTATTTGAAAATAGCTTTTCATATGTATTTTCTAGTTGTTTACAGTGGGAGATTAAGTTCCAAGCCAGCTAGTTCTTTGTGGCCAGAAGCAGGCCTCTTACTTGGCTTATTTTTTTTTCTCTTCATTTTTCATGTTCTGCAGTTTCACTGACACTTGTTAAGTGTGGATTTCTTTATTTAACTTGCTTAGAACTCATTGGGCTTCTTAGTGACTAATCAGTTTTAGAAAATTCTGTAATTAACTTTTCAAATATTGCCTCTGCCCTGTCCTTTCTCTCCTTTTGTTTTGGAACTTTAATTAACATATGATAGGTCTTCTCACTCTGTCTTCCACATCTCTCAACCCTCTTCCATATTTTCATATTTTTGTGTCTCTGTGCTGCATTCTAGATTTCTTCTGACTTATCTTCTTTTTTTTAAATAAAGATTTTTCTTTTGATGGGGACCATGTTTTTTAAGTCTTTATTGAATTTGTTACAATACCGTTTCTGTTTTATGTTTTGTTTTTTTGGCCGCAAGGCATGTGGGATCTTAGCTCCCCGACCAGGGATCAAACCTGCACCCCCTGCATTGGAAGGCAAAGTCTTAACCACTGGACCTCCAGGGAACTCCCTGACTTATCTTCTAGTGTGCCAATTCTCTCTTCAACTGGATCCAGTCTGCTGTTAGATTCATTCTACTTGGCTCTGTTTCAGATCCACGAGATCACTTTTCATATTTTCCCTGCAACTATTTTCAAGCTGGTTTTATAATATATTACTGAGAGTTTCAATGCCTGAATTTGTCATGAATCTGTTTCTGTCTATTGTTTTTGCTGATTCTCATTCAAGGTGGCTTCCCTCCCTGTATGTTTGCTTATTCATTGCCTTTGAAGAATTACTTGTGGGCATTTTTGAAGGTTAGGATTAAGGTGCCTTCACTGAGGGAGGATTTGCATTTACCTTTGCCAGGTGCCTAGGGAAATACTTGCCTGGCATCATTTTAAACTAAATTCAAGGTTTGAGGTTTTCCTTGGTTACCAGAGTAATGTAAATTTGGCTACAAATCAGGCTGGCTGGGAATTTTCCCCTTTGCTCTGCTCAGCACCAGGGACACTTTCTTGCAGTCCTTCAGGAGTGAGAAGAAAAATTAGGTTTACTTCTGTTTCACCCTTACCTTGAGGGTGTAACCCTTTGATTCTTCACTGTAACGTGAAAAGGGTCTCCTGTTAGACTCCCCACTTTAGCCAACCCTGAGTTTTAACTTCTGAGACCAGCCATCAAAACCAGAGTTCAAGTTTGCCTTGATCAGCAAATACCTTCTGGTCAAAACTGCCCTCTTTTTTCCATTTATACTGCTTTGAATTTTCATTTTCCATTAGATTTGGCCTGATATTTTCTTACTATCGTCTCAGCTCTTTTTTTTTTTTTTTTTTTTTCAGTACGTGGGACTCTCACTGTTGTGGCCTCTCCCATTGCGGAGCACAGGCTCTGGACGCGCGGGCTCAGCGGCCATGGCTCACGGGCCTAGCCGCTCTGCAGCACGTGGGATCTTCCCGGACCGGGGCACGAACCTGTGTCCCCTGCATCGGCAGGCGGACTCTCAACCACTGCGCCACCAGAGAAGCCCTCTTGTCACCTCTTTGATGCTTTTAAGATGTTTTCAATATTTTATCCAGCATTTTTAGTTGTTTTCAGCAGGAAGGTTGATTCAAATAACCTAGACTGTCACGTTCCCAGAAATTGAAGTGGTTTTTGTTTTGTTTTAACAAATTCCATCAAATAGCCTCTATAAGCAATTCAAACAAGCATCGATTCTGTTTTTTGTTTTGGGGGTGTTTGTTGTTTTGTCAGCTAATGTGTCTTCCCAAAAAAAGAACCTAATTTTTCAAAATCAAGTAATTGAAAACATATTCTACAATATGACACTTTGCAAGGATTCAAATATAAACCAAATTCTTTTCTGAGAATTTATTTTGAGAAGATAAAACTTCACCTTATATTTAGGCAAATATGGTATATAGTCTTTTACAATACCCAGCATAGAATAAGTATTTAATAAATATTCATCTCCCCCCCTCCTTTAGCTCTTCAGGGATCCCCTTTAAAAAAAATCCTTTAAAAAAAAATCTAAGTGCTCCAGTTGTTTAAACTAATGTGGATCTGTCCCTGCTTAGGGTAAGTGATGTGGTCAGCATGACATTTTCTAAGTCTCTTCTAGTCCACAGTGGTAATCACATAAATTACACACACACACACACACACACACACACACAGCCACATAACCTTATAAATTACTGGGTTTTATGGCCTTTTATTTTACAGGGATTGTTATGAAGCATAACAACCAATATATCATAGAAGAAGCTTGAGTTCCATTTAGAAAATGAAGATTTTTTTTTTAGTTCCAGATGGAAATAATCTTCTTTTTTACTCACATAGGACTTGGGAGTTTCTAAGGAAGAAATGAGTAAGAACTTAATGTAGTGTCTTTTTTAATGACTCTAGAGAGGGTGGACCCACCTTCCCACAGTAGAATAAACATATTTCTGGGATACAGGGTCACTGTGCAAAGGATGTAAGGCTTAGGCCATAGCCACCTCCCTACCCTCTAAAACAGATCACAGCAATTTTTGTAAGATTGCAAGAGGATAAGAAGGCACACTGCCCTCTCTCATCCCTGCTACAAATTTTCAATCATTACCACCAGCACTACCTACACGTTAAAATGGCTTCCCCCCCCCCCCCACTAGTTAGGTCTTTTTTTTTTTTCTTAAACAGAAATTTGTTTCTTAGTTCTGGAGGCTGGAAGTCCAAGATCAAGGTGTTGGCAGGTTTGGCTTCTTGTGAGGCCTCTCTCCTTGGCTTGTAGGTGGTCATCTCCTCCCTGGTCTTCACATGGTTCTTCCTCTGTGAGTTCCAATTATGTCTTTTAATTCATTCTTCTATTCTGTGGTTTCCCTGCTTATAGAGTTCTGTCCATAATTTTGGAGGAGACCAAATAATATTTCAAGTTTAAAGCATTCTTAGAGATGGCCTGATATAACACTTCCTTGTCCGAATAATTAACTGAAAGTCCAGAGAGGTTATGAGTTGCCCAAGGTTAAGACCCTCACCAGAACTCTGGGGTTCTTGACTTCCGTGCTATTATGCAGCCCTCTATACTCTAACGCTGATCCCCTGTATGGTCCTCAGGGCTCTTCTCATCTGGGATCCGTATTTGCAGACAGTGAGGTGAAGGCAGGTCTTGAGGCCAGCTGAACGAAGTTCTTTACATTGCTGCTAGGGGGACTGGAAGGATTGGGAACACAAAGGAAATGCAGAGTTAGGAAAGGCAGTGGAGAGGGAGAGAGAGAGAAAACGGAACAGGGCTTGGAGGTAACAGTAGGTCAGGACTGATGAGAGAGGGAAAGGCATCCCAGGTAGAGAAAACTCCATTTGAAGTCTCAGTCCAAAGAAAGGTCGTTGGAGTGGAGGCACAGTAACAATAGTGACAAAAAGATGGACAACTAGCTCAGGTCAACACTGCTCAGATAATAAGGCAAATTTCAAATAACACTAACTTTCCTCTTCTGGTGTAAGGAAGATAGACATGAGACCAAACTAACATTTGAGAAGCTTTATAAAAGAACTGAGCACTTTTAGCTGGAAAGTTATGAGACATGGATCTCTCTCTTTTGTGTGTGCGCGCGCGCGTGTGTGTGTGTGTGTGTGTGTGTCCATGTCTCATGGCTTGCGGGATCTTAGTTCCCCCACCAGGGATCGAATTCAGGCCCCCGGCAGTGGAAGCTCAGAGTCCTAACCACTAGACTGCCAGGGAACACCCTACCTGGATCTCCCTTTTCACAATGAGAAGTAACGTGTTGGAATCACCAAAGGAAATTAAGACTCGACAACAGGGGCAAAGAGCTGTGCATGTTCAACCAAAAGATGCCAAAGATTCAGGAAATCTTGAAACAAGGTCTACAGGAGACAGCCTTCATCCTGGGATGAGTTAAATTCAGTCCTGCCTGGAGGCAGAGGGAGGGTTGAAATGTCTTGTCACAGAGTCTGAAAGTCTGGATCAGGGCCGATTCACTCACGGAAACAAAGCGTCTCATTATGGAGAGAGGTGGAGAACAGCAGGAAAAATCCCCAACCTATTTGCCTGGAGCTTCAAAGCAGTGGAGAAGCTTTCTGGTTTGATCAATTTTAGGCTCTGATTATAACAAAAAAGATTTCAACTAAATCAAAATGAAAGAACATCCCATGATACTACCATGGAGCTTAGATCTCACCTACTGGGGATTTAGCAACTGGGAATAACTTGCAAGAACAGTTTAGGCACAACTGGGAACGGAAACAGAAAGAGGGATGAAATTATTGCTTGGTTTGGGAATTTAGGATTCAGCTCTGAGGCCCTGGAGTTTGTCAGAGAGGGTTGGTTAGGTGAGGGTCCTCCCAGCCTGGTGGCTGTGCAGGAACCCACTCCTGGGAACCCACAGTGAAGGCTGGGTGTGTCTTAGTGTGTGCTGAATTCCTGGCTTCAATTACAGACTAGCAGGCAGCTGAAGAGTCTGTCATTGCTGATGTCATCACATTTACAAGGACTCATAGGTCCCTTCTCCAGTAAGAACCAAGAATGAGGGCCTCTCCACACCTGCAGCCACGTCCCACGTGCTATGTGAAGAAGCAGAGCATTGAGGCAAGTAGAAGTAAAGATCTCTCTGGTGTGTCCACTCAGTCCCACCAGGGGAATGAGGAAATGGGAGCGTGGAGAATTTACACTGAGCTTCTACTGCCCTGGTATGGCCTCCATCTTATAGGTCAGAGAAATCTTCAAGGGGAGGGATTTTTATTTACCTGGAATGAAGGCAGGAGTATGGATAAGATGATCTCTCGATCTTCCTTTCACTTGAGACACACTATGATACTTTGCTGGTCTAAGGATTGTCCTCTGCCCATTAAAATCCATTTAAATTCTTCTCCTGCCAACATCCTAGGGGATTCAGAAGAGCGTGGGTGCTCAGTCTGTCTTCTTCAACTGAATGTTTCTAAGCTCTGCTCCCGAGATGCCATTAGAGAACTGACAGGAATGGGGGAACCGGCTTCTCTTCACAGAGTGAAACTCCCAGACAACCAGCCCCGCATTCCTCTCTGACTCATGCCACCAACCCCCCACAGTGCCCTGCAGGTCAGTGGGCTTGGAACCCTGCCACATCTGGAACCACTGCAGCTGGAATAAGATGTCTATTCTGATATCCAGGACTCACCTCCTCCCAGCCCCAGCCCTGGATCACTCCCTGGCCTGTGCCCTAGGTATTATAAGATGCAGCCAGTGATAGGCAGGGGATGTGAACGAGGGATCTGACCTAGAGCTGCTAGCCTCACCTGGGGAGAACTGATCACAGTTTCTGTGGCTCATCTCTGATTCCTCCACTTGCCATAGTATAGAATCCTCCCAGCCCCTGGAAAGTAGGCACTTCTCATTATCCAGGTCAGTGGATGAGAGCAGAGACGCATATAATTCTTTCATTTGTTGACTGGCTACTCTGTGCTATGTCCTACACTACATGTTGAGTGTAAAATGGTGCACAAAATAAACATAAGCCTTGCATGTAGCTTACTATCTAGTGGTAGAGGCCACCATTAAACAGATTCCAAAATAAATATACAAGCTCAAAATGTAATTAGTGTTACCAAAAAAAGTGGTACATCACTTTACCTACACAAAGTCACTCATACACACACACATGCAAACACACCATCTGTGTCTATCCCTGACGCTTTTTCTGACACATCGTTTCTGCTAGACCCAAGGCAGTGGAAGTACGGACTCTGCAAAAATCCACCAAGTAGATAATCCACAAATCAGGAATAAAGAGTTGACCCAATGTCAGTATGAAATTTCACCTTGGCTATTCATCCGGATATAAGAATCATAACAGAATTGGTCACAAAATTCCATGTGCACATCTAGGTGGAATAAACTTCATTTTCACTTCCTCAAAGTCTTCTATCTCTGAACTAGAAAGGCAAAAAAAATATGTTTTTGAGGAAGCAGAAGGGCATGGAGCCATGGGGAAGAGAGGTGTGAAAAGACAGTTTCGGGTCACTCTGCCTTCCTCTCTCTATGTCCTGTTCTGAAATCACTGAATCTTAGGCCTGAAGACAGAACTTTGGAGGTCTCCACATTCGTTGCATTGCCTCCAAAATCATGCAGACAGTTGGTAACTGATCCAGTTCTTCTAGCTCCTCAGATAAAGGAACTACACAATTCCCTTCAATCATCTCAATAATCATCTTCAATAATCCTCTCTGTTGGGAAGTTCTTCTTTCTTTGGTAAGTCTATTCTTTCTTTCTCTACAAAATTTAATTCCTTTCTTGGTATTTTGTCTTTTAAACCTAAATATACCAAAGGGAAGAGGTAGACACATTATAGCATCTTTTCCCTCTCATTCATGTTTAAGCATTATATGGAAAGTGACCACCCCCTCCTTCTGCTTCAGAGGAAATTCCAGCAGCAGTCCAAGGTGAAAATATCATAAAAGGCCTGGAAGCTAGAGCTGGGACTCTCCTCCCCTGTGGTAGTTAATATAACCCAGATTTAAAAGACCTCCCTCTAACAGGCTGGCAAAATTCAAAGGCAGTTTCTCTGTGAATATTTCCTCCCCTCAAGGAGGATGAATCCAGAAAGGTAAAGGTCAATGGACAGATACCATGTGTGAAAGTTTCTTTGCTTTACCCTGAAACCTTGTTATACAGGAAACAATGGGTAGACTGAAGGATGCCAGAAGTATTTGACTGGCTAAGTTAATTTCTGTAGGGTCAATCTATGATTCCAAGCAAAGTGAAGTGCAGAGTTCCTGTGAATAAATAATTACAGCTGAAATTTAAGCAATATTTAAAAAAAAAAAAAACCAGACCCTTTGGCTTATATTATAATTGGTCTTTGTTCCTTCCCTCATGTTAGAAGAGTCCTTAAGTCAGGTAGTAGTCAGAGTTCCAAAAGCCTTAATCCTTTTCTCTCAAGATCTAGGGAGAAGAATGAACATTTTAGTCCTTCTTGAGTTATTTTATTTATTCCCCTGCCTCCAGCTAGGAAGACACATCAACCTAGTCTGGCCATCTAGGTCCTCCACCAATTCTCCCCTAATCTCTCATTGAACCTATTTCTTTTTATTTTTCCTACTTAGACCTTGCGCTTCAGCCAAGATAACCCATTCACCAACTCCCATCCCGCTACTCACTCCTACATCTAAGCCTGTGATTGAATATCGTCTCCTATCCCCTAGAATGTTGTCTTCACGGCCTCTACTTCCCAGTCTCCCATCAAAACCCAGCTGCTTAAAACCCTTTCCTCCAAAGAGACTTTCTTTGTTAACTCCAACTAACTGAGATGACTTCTTTGCTCCATTTCACCTAACCATTTAGTTTTTCAACAATATTTAATTGCGTAACCCAGCACATGTATGTGTTTACATATGACAGTGGGAGAAATGATGCTTTCTGTCTTGTTTGTTAAAGTTTAAGTTCTGTGAAGGCAAGAACCATGGCTTCTATTTTTGAGGGGAGTCTCTAGTATCCCCACTCCCATCCTTCGAGTTCTTCAGTAAATGCTAAAATTATGGTTGAGATGGACTAACTGCTCATCACAGGATGAGACGCAAAACAACTTTTCTATATCAAGTTCTGAGAGATGGACCAATGATCAATAGAAATACCAAGAATGGGGAGAGTGGCTAACAAAGAAGAGAAATCCTAACTCTGTACTCAATCAGAGACTTCCATACTTTTGACATTGTCTGGGAACATTTGATTAAGTAATTTCCCATAGCAAACCAATATCTAAACTACCACTCAGAAAGAGCTTTGAGTATAAGCTGTATACAGGGAGAAGCATAGCAACTTAGAGCAGTGCCTAGTACATAGCAGATGCTCAGCCAGCATTTGGGGACGGAAGGAACAGTGGAAAGGAAGGATTAGGGGCGGAAGAACAGGATCAGGAAAGTCAACAGCTTCTAAATCTCTCTTTATTGTCATCTGTTAATGTTGGTTGACTTTCCAAGCAAAAGAAAGCCAGTCAATGACTTCTCTGACTGGAGAAACTGGAGGCCACATGGATGCATACAGAGTTAAAAAGAAAAGTAATGTCCTTATGGGGAAGTTCCCTGGATGATGGAAAACAAGACACAGAGAAACAGGAACATTACTAAAAGATCTGGGCTGAGATCTAGCCACCCATGCTGGGGAGGATGAGGAAAGGTTAAGGATATTTCCGGAAGTTGGTCAGAGAAGACTTGCTAGAGGAGGAAAAGGAGATAGATAATAAACCAGAGTTTGGCAAGAAAGAAGCTACAGAATTGAGCACAGAGGACTAGGACTGAAGAAATTACCCATGTGGACCATCAGAAATAAGAGAGGGTAACAAGGGAAACAATCTAAGAGTTTATCTTAGAATGCAAAGGCCTTGTTGGAAGTCAAGAGACCTGAGATGATGGGCGAGTGAATAGTTGATGGGAGGAATTGGTAAGAGACCTGGGAGGCTTAGATTTGTATTGTCTTAAGCATGTGGAGCAGTCAAAAAACATCGCATTCTTCTCCTCCTACCAAGAAGCACGTGGGAGCAGAGCTGTCAGCCCTTCCTCGGGCACTGGACAGGAAAAGTGCTGTCAGCGACATTATTGTAGCATAAAAAATCAAGCTTGGTGCCAAGAGTGAAATGAATACCTCTAAGCAAGTACATTGCCTTTTTTGCTGACATACAAAATCCTTAAACTGATCCCTTTCCCAGAAAGCAGTTTCTTCTAATCTTCAGGTGCCTCTCCCTTGATCCTGGTTTCTCCCTAAGTGGCTCATCATGGACATTCCTTCAAATGCCCTTTGTCATTCAGGAAAGCTAATCTCAAACCAGTCCAGAAACTTTCCAAGGATGATTCTGCTTTCAGGGTCTTCTTAAACCTGTCAGTTCTACCCACACTAGATTATTTTAGATGATCTGTTCTTACAATAGACAGAGGTGGAGAATACGCAAAGACCGATTTGGCCAGTATAAAATGGTGACATGGTTAGAGAAGAACTGTAAGAGCAAAATAACGTAAAAACAAGCCATGTTTTCCAGATAATTGATATTTCTTGAGCACCTACTCTCCAAAGCCTTATGCTAAGTTTATATAGATATATTATTCCAGTACAAAACAGTGCCATCACAGAGGCTCAAATAATGTGACACCTTAGTTGGAGGAGAGACAGAAATAATTGTCACTAGAGAGATCTAGGAAGTATTCCTGGAGGAGAAAATTTTTAAGTTGGGCTTAAATGAAGGATAGGACCTTGATAGGTTGATGAGGAAAGGAATGGCATTCCAGACAGAAAGAATAGTATGTACAAAAGTCTGGAAGCAGAAGAGCATAGAATGAGTTCCAGAACCTAAAGTAGACCAAGAGGTTGTAGTCTAGGTTATGTGAAGGGATATAGAGATAAATGTAGTGTCACTATGGAGGGCTCTGAAGACCAAGCAATGGAATTTGGATTTTATTCTGTATGTAATGGAGAACCAGGTAATCATGATAGCTGCCCCATATTTCTTTGAAATTTCCAGATAAATGATTCAATTTTTGAAGTTTGAGAAAATACAATCTGCACGTTATCATATGGAAAATGACATTTCACATGGATTCCACCATGGAAGCCACTGTCTTTATCAAATTCATCTGCATCTATACAACTCCACTGGACATAAAAATTGGAGGCCAAGGAAGCGTGTAAATTCTCCCTCTTTGGAAGGCCTTTAACAGAAGAGAGATTTTTATCCACCTAAGAAGCTGGTGGTAACAGTTTTGCTTTCAGTCAGGAGGCTCATTCAGATGGCCACGGAAAGTCCTTTCATGGACGTAGGCAGGCAACAGAACAGAGAGATACGTACAAATAATAAAATGTTGAGGAACTGTAAAACAATGGAGTCCTAGGGGTCAGGTAAGGCCAATAAGGCAGCTTTATGGTGGAAGAGACTTTTAGGACCAGGTATGCAAAAAAGAAAGGGACAGGGTTGAACACGGAGGACAGAGAAACAGTACCTAAGGTTGAAGAAGGAGGGAACTGGCCTGTAAAAATCAATGGAGGCAAGTACCAGCAACCACATGTGGTGAGTGTCATGTGTGGGAGAGAGAGAACAAATGAACTCAGCTGGAATGGACAGTCTGTAACAAGAGCCGACCAGGACTCAGTCCATAGGTAGACACCAGTTTCTAGCACAGTACCTAAGTCAACATTGGATGTTATGCTGGCCTTTCCAGAAAGAGAGGTAGGAATTTCAGTCTCCATTTTCCCCTTATACTTTCACAAGACACGGGTTACATTCTTAGTTGTTCTCAACATTGACTCATCCTCCTGTAATGAATCTGAGTGCCCTAGAGTTTGATGCTTTGTATTACACTGAGGGACAAAGTTAGGCTGGGGCAAAGAAGACTGTTGGGCCCAAATTCAATTATACTTAAGAACAAAGTTCTGCTTGGGCTAAACTTACATTCTTAGGACTTCACTACTCATCCTCTGTTCCCCCTGGTCACCCCTTAGGGGATGCTGAATTTTACCTAAACCAGGTGAACGAGTGGTCAGATGTGGGAGTTACGGGTTATTACAGAATGACTTCAGAAGGAGGGCATTGCTTTGGGTCAACTGCCTCTCACAGCCCAGACTCCCTAGGTTAGGGTGCAACATTCTCACTTCTAAGCCCATCTGAATTCACAGATGCAAGTAGCCACAATGGAAATTTCCTGAAGAGTTGACTATCAGAATAGAAACTGCTCTTTGACCATTCTGCACAACCAGTGAAGCCATGTTGACCTAAGCCATGAAGAAAAATTTTGCTGAGTGGAGCAAAACTTTCATACAGCCCAACTGCAATTAGAAGTTGGGGACCAAGGCATCCCTGAAACCCAGCAGGGGAATCCCTCCCTCATGTTCTCTCTAAGCTCCATATTCTACCACAGAAGACAGTTAAAAGGGAGTTGTCCCACACCCTTATGTAGGAAAAAGGTACATTTTGGGATGGTTTGGAGGCATCAAAATGGTAAGCAATTTTAGGGTACAGTTAAGACCTGGCTGCTCAACCCGACAATAAATTACCATCAAAGGCACTCACACGTCAATAGGGAAACAAAACACAAGTGCTTGCAGGACGATGTGTGTTTGATGCTCATAAAAAGGATAAAAATATGGGTCATCATCATGTAATGAGCTTGTAGGTGTCAGAACGTGTGCTGTTGGGGGAGGTAGGGAAGAGAAATGGAGAGGGATCAGCAAACCGAAAAGGAGCTGGAAATCAGACTCTATTCCCAAGTTCTTCCCTTAGGTCGAAGAACTAAGGGTGGGCGATGGGGGACGCAAAAGGATCCCTCTCCCATTTTTTATTTCTCAGGACATCCCCTTCCCTGCTCGCCCCAGCTGGATTTCCAACATATTAATCACCATTCCCATTTTGAAATCATCTGGTCAGGCTATTATTCAAGCATTGTAATGACACCATCAGCCAAGGTATCAATTAGGCAAGTTAGGATAAGAGCAGAGAATAGGGCTGGTCAGAGAGCAGAACACATGTCTGTTTTGGTGTAGGGAACCTACACCACAGCAAGGGCTCCCAACTCTCCTTCTCCGCTTCCCTTAAAAGTAAATGCACTGAATTCCCCAGCCAAGACTCAAACCAAAGCTACTTCAAAAGACCCACTACCTTGCCCCCCCTCAGTCGGCCCTTAACTAGACGTCAGCCAGTCACTCAGAATATGCAGGCGAAGGGCCACAGTTAACCAGCTCTGAGGGGAGCTATTCCTATGGTTGGGGCCCAGCATCAAGGGAGGGAATGCTTCCTCAATCCACACTCTGAACTTCCTTTAAAATCTTGCTCAACATTTTCTCATCCAGAAGGTTTTTTTTTTTTTCCAAATAACAAAGGTCTTCCTATTTGTTGATTCTTTATTTCTTAAATCCAAGAGCTGAGTATCATTTTCCTCCTCAGACTGTTTCCTAAAGACCAGCACTAACTCCTTTTTTCCCCCTGCCAGATCCCTCTGCTTCCCACACCTACCCAAACCCCTTCTCTCTGTCAAGACGGCTCTGTTCAAAGGCTCTTGTTTAGAACAAATGGGTGTGAAGGTATTCACATCGTTGAAATTGGGATTCTGGAAAAAGGAAGGAATCCAAGACTACAATCAAAACTACAGCATAGTAGGAGTCAATTTAGTCATCAAGATGTCCAAGATCCTTCCCATTATATGCTTAGGGAGGTTTTCCGAGTCTTTTGTTCCTAGACTCCAATCACCTTGAGTCATTACCCAGCTCTTTCTCACCTTGCCACTCTCCAGATGGTTACAAGTTCTCCATGGCTTTCTTTCCACACCCACCAATTATCCAGATCTTCAGACAGATGTGAGAGACTAGAGAAGGATAGGAGGCGGATACTTTTATATCTGCCTTTGCACCCAAAGCAGGTGGCTGAGACAACTCAGTTCCGAACACCACCACCAAAACTGGAACTCCCGATCAAAAATATTCGTGTTTGTAGTTAAACCCACATGTTACTATCTGTCTGGCCTCTTAATAGAATGTACTTATTTGCACAATAAGTTCTCTGTACAGTTGTTTATTTCTTGGCCCAGCTGTAGATTAATTATAATGCCCACGTTTACGTTCCTATGGGTGCTGTTCTAAAATCATTTTTAAGTCAGTTATTTAAAATGTTAGATGATATATATTAAAAAAAAAAGAAGATATTCATGTTTGGAATCTTGAAGACAAAGTTCTTACCTATTAGACTGGCTAGGAGAGTGAACAGGCCTCTTCCCAAAGACTTAGGTCCTTGGGTTCCCTTTTGCCCTTGTTCTCTGCCCTTTTTTCTCTAATGTCTTTCCTGCAACTTTACCCTAAACTCCAAAGCACTAAGTTACAGTAGCCAATAGAAAATAAATAAACAAATAAACTTTCAAAATGGAGTAGCCAGGATTTTTAAGATGGAGAACCAAAAAAAAAAAAAAAAAAGAAAATTCAATTAACTTGTAGGCTCCCTAAGGGCAGGCACTGTATTATAATTTTCTTTTTTCAATAAAAGCTTTATTGAGGTATAATTCACATACTATATGATTCACCTATTTAAAGTGTACCATTCAATGTTTTTAATATATTCACCAGGTTGTGCAACCATCATCACAATCAATTTCAGGATATTTTCATCACCCCAAAAGGAAATCCTATATCTGTGGGCTCCACCCCAACACTCCTAGCTCTAGGAAATCACCGATCTACTCTCTCTCACTTCATGGATTTACCTACTTTGAACACTTCATATAAATGCAATCATGTGATATGTGGTCTTTTGTGATTGGCTGCTTTCTGTTAGCATAATATTTTCAAGATTCATCCGTATCGTGGCATGTATCAGTACTTCGTTCCTTTTTTATTGCTGAATAATTCCATTTTGTGAATATTCCACATTTTATTTATCCAGTTGATGGACATTTGGGTTGTTTCCAATTTTCAGCTATTATGAGTAACACTGCTATGAACATTCATATACACATTTTACATGAACATATGTTTTAATTTCTCTTGGGTATATACTTAAGGAGTGGAGCTACTGGGTCATAGGGTAATTCTAGGTTTAATATTTTGAGAAACTACCAGACTGTTTCCTAAGCAGATGTATCATTTTATATTCCTACCAGCAATGTATGAGGGTTAAAATTTTTCCAATCTTCACCAACAGTTATTATTCTCTTGTTTTTATTATTATTATAGCGGTCCTAGTGGTTTTGATTTGCATTTCTTTGATAGCTAACAGTACTGAACATATTTTTCATGTGCTTATTGGCATGTATTTCTTCTTTGGAGAAATGTCTATTCAGATCCTTTGCCCATATGGGCTACTTGTCTCCTTATTATTGAGTTATAAGGGTTCTTTATATATTCTAGATACAAGTCTCTTATCAGATATATGATTAGCAAATATTTTCTCCTATTCTGTGGATTATCTTTTCACTTTCTTGATGGTGTCCTTTGAAGCAAGAAGTTTTTAATTTTGATGAAGTCCATGTATCTATTTTTCTTATGGTGTCTTTATCTAAGAAACCATTACTTAATCCAAAGTCATGAAGATTTACACCTATGATTTTTTCTAAGAGTTTCATATTTTTAGCTCTTACATTTAAGTCTTACATTTAAGATCCATTTTGAGTTAATTTTTGTATATAGTGTGAAGTAGGGGTCCAATTTAATTTTTTTGCACATGGCTGTCCAGTTGTCCCAGCACCACTTGAAAAGAGCACTCTTCCTCCACTGAATTTTCTAGTCTCTCATGTTGAAAATCAATTGACTGTAAATGTGAGAGTTTATTCATGGACTCTCATTCTATTCCATTGATCTATATGTTTATCTTTATGCCAGTACCATACTCTCTTGATTACTGTACCATTGCAGTAAGTTTAAAAATCAGTAAATGTGAGTCTTCCAACCTTGTTCTTCTTGTTCAAGGTTGTTTTGGCTATTTTGGGTCCCTTTAGTTTCTATATGAATTCTGGGATTAGCTTGTCAGTTTCTACAAAGAAGCCAAATGGGATTCTGATATAAGTATTGTGTTGAATCTGTAGATCAATTTGGGAAGTATTGCCATGAACATGGGATGTTTTTACATTTACTTAGGTTTTCTTTAATTTAATTAGGTTTCAACAGTGTTTTGTAGTTTTCAGAGTATAAGTTTTTTACTTTTTTCTTAAATTGATTCCTAAGTATTTTATTACTTTAATGCTATTATAAATGGAACTGTTTTTCTTAAATTCACTTTTGGATTGTTTATTGCAACTATTATAACTTTCTTTTAAATACTCTAGTGATGAACGTAATTATTTACAGAGTACCTACTATGCAGAGAGTACTCTGCTAGGTTGAATGGGAAATAAAGAGTATAAGATTTGGTTCCTAAACTTAAGGAATTTACAATCTAGTTAACTAAAAACGATGCTTTACACACATTTCACCTGTACAATTTTTCGAAAGTATTTTAAATACTTCATCTTACTTGATCCTGACAATACCATTCATTCATTTATTCAAAAGTATTTATTGAGTGACTGGCCGGTAGCACTGTACTAGATGCTGGGAATTAAATGGAGAGGAAAACAAACACAGTTCTTGTCTTCCTGAATATCTCTGTCAAGTTAGGAAGACAGATATTAATCAACTACAAGTTACAAATCATGAAACATACCATAAAAGTGAAGGACATTGAATAGTAAGTAGGACAGGAATTACCATACTCATTTTGCAGAAGAGAAAACTGAGGTAAGCGAGCACTGAGTGTTCTAGAGGCAAAGAGCAATGAACTCTATGAGAAGGGTTAGGCCTTTCAGACTTAACACTGAGTTGTTACATGTTCTGTTACACAGAACATTTCGGTTTTATTTCCTCCCTTCAGCTTGAGGAAAGAGAAGGAAGAGGCAAGTTGATCAGCAGGGATGCGAGGCCTCCTGTTCCAATCAGGTCAGGACACTTCAGCCACCAGTCTTCCTCTCTGCTGGACTCAAGCAAAGAAACAAACAGCATTCTTTGTAGAGAACACGATACAGTCCCTGGGCCCTGCCTGTCATCCCATTGTTCTAAGTATAGGGTGGTTTTATTTCTTTTATTATTTTTAAAATTTTTATTTTATTTATTTATTTTTGGCCATGCCACTGCAGGATCTTAGTTCCCCGACCAGGGTTTGAACCTGGGCCCTGGGCAGTGAGAGCACAGAGTCCCAACCACGGGACCACCAGGGAATTCACTAGGGTGGCTTTAAACTGTTGGTTAGCACTGGCCAAAGTAAGCCAAATGGCTCCTTTCATATTACGTCTCTTTCTCCGGGTTCCAGCCTCCTCAGTGCTAGTCAACCTGTCCTAACTTTTGTGAAAAACAGTCTGGAGTTATAAATACTCTCCCAAATAACTTTAAAATACTTTTTAAAGATTCACAGAAAACTGGGAAAGGACAGGGTTAGAGAGAGCTGACGACTGTTTTATGAATGCATTATAGATAAAATAAAACTATTATATGGTTTTATTTCTTATGTGTTACACATATACGGGGACAAGGGACGGTATACTTAATTAACCAGGGAAGTGGAGGTCTGGCGCTGGCCCAGGATCTTCCCCTAATTCCATCTTGACAAGCAGTGGCAGGACCAAGTCACAGACTGCAATCGTAGAGCCTGGTCCAGAACGCAGACCTCCTGACTCATATTACAGTGCTGGTGCCGCTGCATTTCCAGAGACGTAATACCTCCTTGATCAATTCTTTCGACAAGCATGGTCTCATAGTTAGGACGAGGAGGTACAAAAATAAATAAAATAAAGTTCTGGCTCTCATCATCTGCTCCTCCTCAAGAGTTCACCCCCACCCCGAAGAGTAGGTTAGATTCCACAGCTCCTTTGTGCTTCTATAGTGCTTGTGTGTTATTTCTTTTTTTTAAATTAAATGTTCTTTTTTTGTATTTTGTATTTTTTGGCTGCGTTGGGTCTTCATTGCTACACGCGTGCTTTCAGTAGTTGCGGCGAGAGGGGGCTTCTCTTCGTTGCGGTGCGCGGGCTTCTCATTGCGGTGGCTTCTCTTGTTGTGGAGCACGGGCTGTAGGCGCGTGGGCTTCAGCAGCTGTGGCTTGCGGGCTTAGTTGCCCCACAGCATGTGGGATCTTCCTGGACCAAGGATCGAACCCATGTGCCCTGCATTGGCAGGCGGATTCTTAACCACTGCGCCACCAGGGAAGTCCCTCCCTAATAATTTTTTTTATGTAAACAGGGACAGTCCTATAATAGAACTTCCCCTCTCTTTTTTTTTTTTTTTTTTTTTTTTTAGAGTCTGGATGCATGTGACAGTTTACCACTCTGCCCCTGTGCTTACACTATTTGAACTAACCACATAGTAAGCTGAGCAGTGTAGGCAATCAAATTTGGGCCCCATGACCCTGTTTGGGTGTCTTTACTAATCCCCAAATGCCCACATCATCCATGCCACCCAGTGGTTCTTATCCCTGGAGACACATTAGCACCTGAGGAGCTTTTAAAAACTACCAGTGCCTGGGGCCCACTCCACATCAGCTGAATATCTACATCTGGGTGTAAGCATCACTACTGTTTAAAAGTTCCCACGGGTGATTCTGATCCACAGTGAGGGTCGAGAGCCACTTATTCACACTGACCTGATTCAGTATAAGCCAGAGACGTATCCCAGGAACTGGGGACTAGTAGACAAACAGGGTGATTCTAGCCAAAAACAAACCAACAAACAAAAAACAAAGTAAGGTTCCTTTCACAGAGCCCTTCTCATCGTGTTATAATATAGGCTCACATAGATACAGCCAAAGAAACTGGGCTGGGAGCGTGGGGATGCTTGTCTTTTAGGAACCTCACATTTGGGAGTCCATTCCCAAAGTACTTACAAGGAAAACTGGGGCATGTGTGCGCACGTGTGCGCATGCGTGTGTGCATACACACTCATCCACACGTACACGCCATGTGACCACAAGCAACTTAAAACAAAAAAATGTTAATTGAATTTTGGGGCCTGGGGAAGATCTGAACCTATAATTATTCCTTAGCAAACTTGCTGAACACAGGGTTTCCTTCCTCTGGGACGAGATGAGACGGGTAGCATAATGAACCCTCTTTCATTAAAAAATAAAATGTTTTAGGATAATCATATTCTTCCAAGTTACATTATTTTCTTTTTAAAGAAAGGAAGGATGGTGAGAAAGTGTCAATTTTCAAATGCCCAGTGTTAGGCTGCCACAAATGGCCTCATTTCTCATTCAACTCTCTAGATTCAAATTTAGATCCTTAAGGGAGAACTCGAGTCCCTGCATTATTCCCAGTAGGAAGCTAACTTTTTCACCCCAGCTCTATTCCCAGTTCTCTTAAAAGCAACAGACAGATTCAATGTCAATTGATTCCAGCCAAGCAAAGCTGCAGGAGGGAAGCGGAAGTTGAGGAACCAAAAGGGAGACTCTTTGCCCAGCAGCTCTCTGACCTAATTTTATTGGACTCTCCAGGAAAGAAGTGCACTGTTCATGTTGCCCACCATACAGTTCTTCCCCGGTTCCTTAGGAGGTATTTGGGATGTGGATATAGAGGCAGAGGTGGGGAAATAGCCACCTGGATCCTAGGACTATGGAGGGGGATGGGGGAAATGCAGAGGGAGGCACATGCTCTAATGCATAGAACATGTCTCTCTTCAGAAAGGGGAACAGGGCTTCCCTGGTGACACAGTGGTTGAGAATCTGCCTGCCAATGCAGGGGACATGGGTTCGAGCCCTGGTCCGAGAAGATCCCACATGTCACGGAGCAACTAAGCCCGTGAGCCACAACTACTGAGCCTGCACTCTAGAGCCCCCGAGCCACCACTACTGAGCCTGCGTGCCACAGCTGCTGAAGTCCCTGAGCCTACAGCCCGTGCTCCGCAACAAGAGAAGCCACCGCAATGAGAAGCCTGCGCACCACAATGAAGAGTAGCTCCCGGTCGCCACAACTAGAGAAAGCCCGCACACAACACCGAAGACCCAACACAGCCAAAAAACAAACAAATAAATAAGAGATGGGGGCCTGCAGAGGACAGAGAAGAAGACTGGCACTGATTCTGAGATCTGTGCATTTGTGAGCAAAGAGGAGGGGATGCTTGAGTAAAAACGCCTCCCGACCCAAGCAGGGAAGAGGCAGAGGCCCGTGGTGTTGCAGAAGGTGGAGGGATGTGGAGGCAGAGGGTAGCAAGCCGGAGAAATCCTGGCTCTCAAGGAACTTTTCTTTTAATCAGGGGAACAAGTTTCACTGTAAGACACTCTGCTGGGCACCTTATGGGCACGTTTTGCTCTGTTCTCATGACATCCTGTGAGATAAATAGTCTATTACTCAGTTCAGATTTGGAAACTGAAACTCAAAGGGTTAAGTAACTTGCCCAAGGCCAAAAAGCTAGAACGTTGAGGATCTAGGATTTGAACCCATGTCTGGCTCACTCCAAAGCCCACATCACCATGTTCTTTCTAACACTGTGCAAGAGACTGAATACAATGTCGATGTTTCCCAAAAAGATACAGATCTGGAAGGATGCTCGGCACCGGTCTGTCCAGCCAACTGCTCCTTAGGTTAAATCCCTGCCCTCCCCCCTGGAGCCTCTTCCCTCACCTGAGAACAACCGTGGGCAGGGCCTCTCTGGCTGTGATTGGCTTCTCTCTCCCCCCGCACCCATTCAGGAGGAGAAGACATCAAAGACTGAGGCAGGGCCATAAAGAGAGAGAGGGGGTTAGAAGGGAGCCACCCTGGGCTTGCAAACTGGGTGGGGGTGGGGACCCACCCATTTGTCAGGCTATACTGCATCTCGCTTTCCCCCAAAACTGAGAGCTCAGCTTTTGCTTCAGGGCATGGCACTTAAGCAAAGTTCGGGTGGCCAGGGCGAGAGGCAGGGTGGTGGTGGTGGGCAGGGGTGGGGTGGGGGTGGGGGTGATTGGAGTCATTCTGATATAGAAACAGTGCCACCTCTCCACTCATACCTTGTGAGGCCAAGACACTCAGGTGGGTTCATTTGAGACCTTGGTTGTAGTTTCAGTTCTGCTGCCCCATGGCCGTGAGGAGCTTCTTCCTGTCTCCTCAGCCTTTTTACCTTGTTCTGGGGTAAATCATCACTGGCACCCCCTTTACCTTGCTGAGTGGTTCACTGGAGACCACATGGTGGAGGCAATGCACGCGGCCCAGCAGAATTCCCTGGGCCACAGCCAGGCTACACTTCTTGAAGGACAGCTAGACACCAAGAGTACCTGTGGTCTCCCAGTCACCATCTCCTTCTACCATCACAGCAAACCAGAGCCTCCAAACTCTTTTTGGGTGATGCCTGAACCTGCAACAGTCCTACAAATTCAGTAAAAATGCCTGTGTCTTAGGTCTGCGTGCAGCCACCTCCATTAGCCTGGGAGCCTGGGGCTCTTAAAATGGAGTCAGCAAAGTCCACATGGATCAAGAAGCCCACGTTCTCCTAGGCAAACTGGAGAATCACAGTTAAAACTCCCTCTTTCTCCCGATCATATTCACCACAGAACTGCTTTTTCCTGCATCACCGTAATTATCAACAAGCATTTATTAAAGATTGTTAAATAGGGTGCTGTGCTTGGTGCGTGATATGACAGATATCACAGGTCCTGCCATCAGGAGACATGATATAGGCACTTAAAAATATGCAGATATTGGGAGAGCATCGGCTCTGGGTCACAAGTGCCTGGGTTCAAAGCTCAGCTCTGCCTCTTTCCAGTCATGAGACATTGAACAAGTCCTGTAACTACTCTGTACCTCTCTTTCCTCATCTTTTTTTTAATATATAAATTTATTTATTTATTTTTGGCTGCATTGGGTCTTCGTTGCTGCGTGCGGGCTACTCTTCGTTGCGGTGCACGGGCCTCTCATTGTGGTGGCTTCTCTTTTGTTGCGGAGCACGGGCTCTAGGCACGCGGGCTTCAGCAGTTGTGGCACGCAGGCTCCGTAGTTGTGGCTCGCGAGCTCTAGAGCACAGGCTCAGCAGTTGTGGCGCACGGGCTTAGTTGCTCTGCAGCATATGGGATCTTGCCAGACCAGAGTTTGAACTCGTGTCCCCTGCATTGGCAGGCGGATTCCTAACCACTGCACCACCAGGGAAGTTCCTCTTTCCTCATCTTTGAACGGAGAAGACAAAAGGCCCTACCTTGGGCTTCCCTGGTGGTGCAGTGGTTGAGAGTCCGCCTGCCGATGCAGGGGACACGGGTTCGTGCCCCGGTCCGGGAAGATCCCACATGCCACGGAGCGGCTGGGCCCGTGAGCCATGGCCGCTGAGCCTGCGCGTCCAGAGCCTGTGCTCCGCAACGGGAGAGGCCACAACAGTGAGAGGCCCGCGTATCGCAAAAGAAAAAAAAAAAAAGGTCCTACCTCACAGGGTTGATGCGGTGAGTAACTTAGATGATGCACACACAGCACTTAGTATAGTGTCTGACACATAGCAAGCACTCAACAAGGTAGCCATGGGAACCAGCAAAGTTTCTGAGCGGAAAAGTGGCAAGATTAGGGCCATGTTTTAGGAAGACAAATCTTGCAACAGTGTTTAGGAGGGTTACAAGGGAGAGAATTGAAGGAGAGGAGTTCTTTTACAACAGATAAAGCTTTTACAACAGATAAAGCAAAAAGGCAAGGACAGCCTGAATCAGAGCAGAAGGAAACAATAGCTCTTCATACTCTTGGAGCCTTGACCTGTCAGAGAGACCGTGAGCAACCAGTATTATTCAAAAGCTGACGTGAGAAGGAAAGGCCAGTGAAGTCGGTTCTATTTAGGCTGAAGAAGCCTGAAAAGCATGAATTCTGTTTATAAACTCGTGAATGGATATTACCCTGGAAGCTTCTAAACAGCTTTCCAAATCCCATATAGATACAAATATAGATATAGATAGCTCATACCCCCACTCCCACTAACACAAGACTAGTTGGGACAGTAACAAAAGAGATTATATTGGGCCTAAGATAAAACTAATAACAGACAGGTGGATGGAATACTGCTTTGGGCTCCTGTTGCTCTGATATCTTTAAGGACTGGGCATCCAAGCACATGCTGACAGTACCGCCTACGGGTGGCGACCTGGACATAGTAGCTGCTGGAGTTTCCTTCTAAATCAGACTGCTTAGAACATCCAAAATTTCGTGAACAAAATATTATCAAGCTCGCAGATGATGGCATGTCTTTCCCAGTTTTCTTAATATTTTCTTGACCTTGCAGTTAGATACAATTTTTTAGACCTCATTTCTTTTGGGGCCCATGCCAAGACCATCTTACCCTGACCCTCTGAGCTAGAGACCACTTCTGTGACTTCATTAGAAACTCTATATTCCCCACCTTGGAAATTCTTCAGAAAAGGCTCCCTCACTCTTTTTTTCCTTGTTGGACACAGATCTTCAGCCCCCTTGCAACCGTCATCAGACTTTAATCAGGTGCCAACTGTGTCACTGACTAGTTCTAGAACCTTGAGGAAATCCCATTAAGTGCTCTGGACCTCAGTGTCCTCGTCTGTCAAATGAGGGAAAGAATTCCAAGCACACAAGGCTATTGTATGATTATAAATGAAAGCATGCTGGAACTGTAAAATGCCATTTAAATATTCGTTATTATTACTACAATATTTCAGCATTACGAGAAAGAAAAAGGAGGGAGCTGGCAGGAACTCTGACCCCAACCCTCTTTGACTTACACATGTTGACATTTTTCTAAATCAAACTGCATTTTTGAAATCCTCAGCAAGCTGGAACACTGGTCTTTTCCAAGTGGGTAACACCTGGGCATCTGGTAGGCTGGGCTGAAGTGAGTACTGCATGTCACCCAAAGGATGGAGATTTAGGAATCTTTCATACATCTGTATGTTAGGTCCTGCCACTGTCACTTCCTAGTTGATTTTAGAGGACTTTTAGCCTCTACCTTCTGTGGAGGAGGCTGGGACAGGAGCTAAATCTGGGATGGGAGGAAGTGTAAACTCTGCTCCAGGATGTGCAAATGAGGCCTAGAGGGAATATATCAGAAAACCAGGCACCATCCTTTCCCTTCAGTCCTACCTGTAGTAGTTACAGTAGGATTGGCAGATGTGGGCTAAGGATAGAGGGGGAAGGAGTAGAGTTTCCATGAGCCATAAGGGCAGAGACTGTGTTGAACTGTGTTTAGAGTCAGGCTGATGGTTGTCTGGCTTCCCCAAGGAATAAACAGTACTAACCCTGATCATCCCTCAACATCAGAAAGCAATCATTAGTGTCCGGCTCATTCTCTCCCTTCCTCAAGAGTAAGGGTCCAGGGCTTCCCTGGTGGCACAGTGGTTGGGAGTCCGCCTGCCGATGCAGGGGACATGGGTTCGTGCCCCGGTCCGGGAAGATCCCACATGCCGCGGAGTGGCTGGGCCCGTGAGCCATGGCCGCTGAGCCTGCGCGTCCGGAGCCTGTGCTCCACAACGGGAGAGGCCACAACAGTGAGAGGCCTGTGTACCGCAAAAAA